>NC_057796.1:381796741-381970134 GCF_018294505.1 Triticum aestivum
AGCAGCACCCCACCCAGAACCCTAAGATAAATAGTGGGGTACCTCTCCAGCGAGCCCCCCTCCCCGCTGCGGGTGGTTCTTCCTTAACTCCGGCAAGACCCACCACCCCCTGAAAATCGACTGACCGAAAAGTCAATTCAGTCGACTGAAGTGTAGCTAAATCGGAGCAGAGCAGCAGCACGAGCGAGGGGGAGAGCAGCAGCGCGAGCGAGAGCCGGAGTAGCAGCAGCGCGAGCGAGCGAGAGCCAGAGCAGCAGCAGCAGCGCGAGCGAGAGCCCGGGCAGCAGCAGCAGCAGCGCGAGCGACCGAGCAAGAGCCGGAGCAGCAGCAGCAGATCCGGCTGGTATGGACGCCGCCGCCGAAGGGGCCTCACACTGGGGGAGAGCCGCCGTGGAGATGTCGCCCGCGGCGCCGACTTCGAGGTAGCCGCTCCATGGGGGTGCGGGATGGAGCACCGTCGGCGCAGGGAGGTCGAGTTAAGGAGAAGGTGCGATGCGATGAGTGTACAACCTCTTTGGTGGCGCCGAGTAGGCCTCGGCTTCGTCCGAGGAGTCGGTGAGGATCCTGCGGTTCTGGTGGAGCAGGTTAAGGCGACGCTGTGGGGATGGAGCAGCCGCGATAGATGAGGCGATCGTCGGAGCAGCTCCTTGGAGGTGGAGGACGGGGCGGCTGAACCGGCGGGACGACGGGATGGACGACGGATCCTCATCCGGGGAGGCGGATGAGGGACGTCGAGCTGTTGCGGTGGACGACGTCGTCAGGGAAGAGCCTCCGGCTGGGCAGCGGTGAGGTGGCTGACGGAGAAGGGTGGGGTTTCGCGGCTGGAGCGGAGAGGTTATGGCGGCCAGATTTCGAATGGCGAAAAGGAGGCGATGGGAGGGGGAACCATGATTTAGGGACGCACTTGTCCAAAATGTAGGGTGTGTTACAAAAGTACCCCCACCGATTTGAACTAGCGGCCCTTTCGGCGCAGGGTTAGAAGGGGGATTTCGCGTGTCGGGATTTGGCAGCTGGAGGGAGCTTTCGCGCGCGTTGTAATTTCGGGATAGCAAGATGCGGGTTGTGAAGGCGCCAGTTTTGGGAGCACGATATCAGAATTTTCGGGATATAACAAGGCGCGGGTTGAATTTTAGGGACAAGCCTAACGTGTAATATTGTACTTGTACGTACCAAAACAATTCGCACTTCCCTCAACGAAAAAAAAACAAAAAATAAAAACTATTCACACCACACAAAGAGAGAGTCTTGTCCCGTTTTACTATATAAATGCTATTCAAAGCTACTCCCTCCTTCCATCTATATAGGGCCTAATGCGTTTTTCGAGGCTAAATTTGACCAACCAAATATTAGAGCAATAATATATGACATGCAACTTACACAAAGCACACCGTTAAATTCGTGTGTGAGAGGAGCTTTCAATGATATAATTTTCACATTGTGCATGTCATGTACTATTAATCTTGTCAATAGTCAAAGGCGGTCTTAAAAAACGTATTAGGCCCTCTATAGATGGAAGGAGGGAGTATGGATCCATGTTATGTCCAATTAATTTTTTCGCTGGCTGTACAATGCATGTAACCTACTCATGCCAACATTTTAGTGCATTCCAAATGTCTATACTACTGCTGCAATTCGAACTGAATTTGAATTCGTTTCTCTATTTCAATAAGAATCTACAATCATGATTGTTGCCAACTTCAACCATCATTCGTGTATTACCTTAACAACACACCACATGATTACTATAGAGATAGATATGAACTATGTGTACTATATGAACTCGAATTCAGTTTTTTGAATACACATGATGTTGATTCCAAGTAATAGTACATTTGATGTACTAACTAGATATTCATAATCTAACGCACACCGTGTTTATCACACAAAGTATAGTGCCCCGCCCCCTACATTATGACAAGTATTTAGCCCTGAGCTGCAAAAGCCACACATTAGCCCAAATTATAATCAATGTTCTACATTATGATATCTTCTTCAAGTATCCGTATCCACTTTTTTATAATGAATTATGATCTATGTTCGTCTTTAACACCTTCACGATCCTCTTCTCTTTGTAGCTAGCTAGCGCTAATTTTCTATCGTGCATGCACACGCCCGCCCCCCTCTCACCCTCCCTCAGCGTCCCCTCCATCGCTCACGTTCATTATTTCTCTTTAGGTCTTTCACCCGCGGTGTGTGTAGGTCCCCCGACTCCTTCTTTCCGGCACACACTGGTCGATATACCTCTCTAGCCAAGTGTGCCTACCACAAACACATACTTCCCCTCTTCTCTTCTCACCGTCCATGCCCCCTATGTCCAATACGGTTCCACGCAGGTGCACACTCCCGCCCCTCTTTTCATCGAGCTCATAGTCGCACACTCCTCCCCCTCGACATAGTAGGCCTCTCGCACCACCTCCTAGCCGCACCCCTCTCCCCATGTCTATCTCTCCGGACCTTATTTGCTTCTAATACATGCATGCACGTATACGTACTAATCTCCCTACATATAGCTAGGTCGACTATAATTCTTTTCCCCACGCACCAATAGACTTACCTCACTAGTTATGTCTCTCCCTTTCTCGGACACACGACAGTTGATCTTCCTATGTAGTTATGTATGCTTACCACAACCATATCGTCTCCCCTCATAATCCTTGCATACCTCCCGACCCGTCTCTCACACGCACGTGCATAGACAGACAGACAGACATCCACGCCCTCTCTTATTGATATTGCACTCGTACCCTCCGTTTGTCTAGCAGGCCTCTCCCACCATTTGTGAGACGCCACTCCACCACCAACCCTCCGACACTCTACCTTTGTCTTTCTCCCAACCTTATTCCTCTGCTACACATATCCATGGATGCCGATCGATCTCCCTCTATACATAGCTAGGTCCCTCTCCTTCTCCACACATATACTAGTCGATCTACCTCTCTATAGTTAGGTCTCTGCCCCCTCCCCCCCACCGATAGTCGAACGTTGTAGGTAGGTATCCATGCCACAGAGAAAAACTGCACCTCTGCCCTCTCAAATTCTAGTAGGCCAGCCGCCCTGTATCTTTGACGTGGGCAAACACAAATTCGATGGCACTCTTTATCGATCGCGCAGCCACACACTTCATCCCTGTTTTTGATTCTATCGATATCTCACACCGATGATCCCTCCACTCTCTTCTCGTGGATCGCTCCCTCTATATATGATATATCCATGACCCTGTTTCACACACATTGCATATGTTACGTTTTTTTGGTTTGAGATATCATCGACACATTGCCTCGGTTTCGCACAAACCATCTCTCTCACACCCACCCACATACGTACCTGCACCTAAATAAGAGGTGCACGCAGGACGCACGTACTCACGTCTCGTTCCCGGCCACACCCACGCGGGTACACGGTGGAGTTCGTTTCTGTACGAAAAGGCAGCCCACGTGATAATTTGACGCGTGTAGCGGTTGTTTACTCGAAGGAGGGTCGGGTACCACGCCTAGACGGAACAAAGTTCGACTTGACGCATTTGTATTAAATAAAGTTATATATTCCTCCTCAATGGCGCGTAGTACAGAATATAAAACGATTGCCGTGGGGAAAATGGAAAAATCCGCTCCACTATATACAACGGAGCCTGCCTGCCGGGGTTTGTCTCTCGTCACACCATCTCACACAAGGCGGAAGTGGCCTCTCTCTCTCACCGTTGGTCAGTGATCCGGCCGCATCCCGTCCGTCGTCGGAAAGGGAGGATGTGCATCGTTCCGTTTGACGGCGTTGAGGCAGCACGTCCCGATCTGCGGTACCCGCCGTTCTCTCTGACCAAGCTCCGGCGCGGTAGGGCCTTCGCCACTTGCTCGTTGCCGCAGTATGGGCAGATCCCGACCACTGGCGCCCTCCTAGTAACATCCCGACGACCGTCGGTGTCAAAACCGGTGGATCTCGGGTAGGGGGTCCCGAACTGTGCGTCTAAGGCGGATGGTAACAGGAGGCGGGGGACACAATGTTTACCCAGGTTTGGGCCCTCTCGATGGAGGTAATACCCTACTTCCTGCTTGATTGATCCAGATGATATGAGTATTACAAGAGTTGATCTACCACGAGATCGTAGAGGCTAAACCCTAGAAGCTAGCCTATGATCATGATTGTTGTTATCTCTATCGACTAGCCTGGCCTCGGTTTATATAATGCACCAGAGGCCTAGGATAACAAGAGTCCTAGCATCTTACGCCGGTGGGGAGGAGTCCTTGTCTTGATCACCAAGTCTTGTGGAATCTTCCTCGTATGCGGCAGCTGTCCGAACTGGCCCATGAGTATACGGCCATGGGGGTCCTCGGCCCAATCCAACTTATCAGGAGACGACGTGATGAGTACCCCCTAGTCCAGGACACCGTCAGTAGCCCCCTGAACCGGTCTTCAAGTTGGGGACGCTCCTCGATTCTTCTGAACTGTTCTTCATCTTCGGCTGTCGGTCTTGAAAACTGGTTCAACAAATCTTCTCATCTTCGATCTTGAGGATCGCCGAAGTGCATTCGACGAGTTTACACGTCGGGTATCCGAGGAGCCCCTTTAAGTTTCCGGCCTTTATCAATGCCTTGTTATTTTTATTCCACACCTCGGGTTTGAAGTTGTTCCCGGGCGGCAGTGTCCTCTTGCGTCCAAGCCCCAATGCCGGACTGTATTCGAGGTATCTTTTGCAGCCGGGTACCAACGCCGGGCTGTATCCGAGCTCCAACGTCGGACTATATCCAAACTCCAACGCCGGACTATGTCCGAGCTCCAACGCCGGACTGTATCCAAGCTCCAACGCCGGACTATATCCTAGGTGTCATAGAACACCTTGGTTCAAAAAAGTTGAAGGAGTTTAGCCGAGCTTAATGTCGGAAATGCCCTCTATGGAGCCAGCCACTGGCGGCCGAGCTTTATGCCGGACTGCTTCCGAGGTGGTGCACCACCCGACAGCGGGCTGATTTTTTGTGGATATTTTTGATTGGTGCAATTTATTCTCTGCCGAGATATATAACCAGTATATGTATATCCAGTAGCCCTCAAGGTGTGTGTCGGTCTAAAATCCGAGATGCACCTGAAGGAAAATATGAAACCGCTGACCCTAGTAGCTTCTGAGACTCAGGTCATGAAATCGTCTGAGGATCAACTCCTAGCTCGGCAGCATACATAGAAATAAAAATGCAGTGTAATATATTAGAGATAATAGTGATCGGCGAACGGGCCCCTGAGAGAGGGTCGTGAGAAGTCGCCGCAATATACTAGCTTGATGCCGGATAGGTCCATATGGTACCTATTATTGTCCGAAGACGCGCATGCGCATAGTTCGGTCAAGCCGAACACTGAGCACTTTGAATTCTCTGCATTGAATAAGTAATGCAGTAGCCCCCGAGACACTGGTCGGGTGGCAACACCAAATCAGGGGATCGATGTGCCCCTTTAATATTTATAAATAATGAGCGCAAAGCCCAGTAGCCCCCGAGCCTTAATGTGGGCACGGGTGGCCGAATTAAGGATCGATATCCAGAGTAAAATCACAGATTATGTGTAATGATTCTATGTATCCAAGTACTTTACATCATTATTTTGACTCCATTGCGACCGTTTATCAGTTGAAAGTGGCCCATCGTCGGCTTCTACCCCTTGGTAGATACTACGCAGGGTGTTTCCGCAATAACAAAGCAACCCTTAGCCGACGTCTCAGTGCCCGAAGGCGGTTGTGTTAGTGGAAACGAGGCAATCAGATATGCGGGCTTTATAACTTTCGCTTAGTCATAGGAGCTTTAAACTGGGGAAGCTAGCTATGAGCCCCCGGTTAGTGTTCGGCGACATCCGAGGTCAAGCCGTAAACACTTCGGCCAATGGTATGAACGGTCCATCATTTAACATAGTCATCGGATCGCTGACCAGTTTACGCCTATTGTGACAGTCAATTTTCAACTTTCTCCACTGAGGTGCTTAACCATGCGAGCTGGAAGCACAATCGCAGTGGTTATCCCTTTGCACACCTAGCCGAACAAAGCGGAACGTAGGAGGCAAGCACAGGAGCCGGGCAACCCAACTATTGACCGAAGACACAATTCGAAACCGATGCATATATAGCAATATCCGAAAATGTTTTTGCCGAATCCCTAAAGGTGTCCGGTGTTGCATTGCGAGACTAATGCTCGAAACGCACAAATAGTTTAAAAGTGCCATAGGCTTGGAAAACCAAAAACTTCAGTAAAAACTGGACGCCTGAACTAGATCAAGTGTTCGGTGCCAAATCGAAAATTGGTCTTAGAAAAAGAAAATTGTGTTGCTGTCGTGCTTTACAATGACACATCCTATCTCAAGACTTCAAGCGGGTCAGCCTACGGCTTCAACCTCCTTATCCCGAAGGCGGAGTGCTTCTCCGAGGCTAGTTTAGCAAACTAAGTTCGAGCGGCTTGAGAGAGAAGCAAGGCTATCCGGCTATTGACCACACACTTGCGTCGAGAAAGGAGTGGTAAATAATAATAATAATAAAACTTGGCAACGACTAAGAAGAAGAATACTTATTATAAAACGGCTCATTTAAGAGCCCCCAAGTGACTTGGGTAATATAATTTTATGTATAATGATTGTATGTACCGAAGTACTAATATCATATCTTTGTTCACCCGAACTTTAAACGCGTCTTAACCGACCGTCGGCTTCTCCCTCTTCGGTCAAGGACCGAAAAGTGTTATGTACTCCACCTGTCGAAAATATCGATGGTGTTTCCGATAACCAGGCAATCAGGCCATAAGGCTATAACAGACAAAGCGCGCTCAGGGAACTTATGCTATATTACTGACGAAGTGTAAGAAGCATCTTCGAAGAAAATAGTACCCCCACCGATACCTTTCTTTGGTTGCTCATTGTTACTATGAGACTTGTGCAATAGATTTTTTGTACTCATGAGTTCCGTTGTGTGCCGACCATAATTGAAAACAATAAGAGCGCTAGCTTTCGGCTTCACCCAGTCTGAGGTCCGAGCTCGGATGACCCGATCGTGACAATCGCAGAGGTGCTCCCTTTACTCCCTAGCCGAACAATCGGGAACGTAGGGGTAAACACAGGAGCGAGGCAACCCAGCTTGCAAATCGCTTAAGTCAATATGGTGCATATTGTGGCGTAATACACGAACAAGGAACGAAGCCGTACAAGTATAATCATATGCAAGAGGAAAGGCTTCATGAAGGAAGCCCCTAAGTAAACTGGGTATTTGAATTTGTGTGTCACAAACAAGGTTATGACAAGGAATTTTTTACAAGCAACTTTTTTCTAAAAAGTGTAATGCTTGGTCGAACCGAACAAAATTTAAAACTGAAAGTTTTTGAGCATGAAAGCGACTTAGCTGGTTAATGCGTCCGGCATTGTCAACGCGGTCCGAGCTTGATGCGGGACACGATTCCATCCCCCTAGCCGGACCCGAGGTGGCGGAGCGAAGAGCTCGACACTCCAAAGTAGTGACATGGCACGACCAATGCAGGCTGGCAGAGTGACGCCAAAATCCCCAGCGTGGGTTAATGAAGTGATGACAAAGCCCCCGGTCTAGCCAAGGTGACGTGGTATGTCGGTACGCCGAGGTGACAGCGCTGCCCAACCCGGATCATTTACCTGTGCACAGAAAATAGTGCAAGCCGGAGATAGCAGTAATAATAATAAATTAAAAAAAGATCATAGCATAATAAATAATTTATGCAAAGATGAGTAATAAGAGAAATATAGCCCGTGCGCCGAACACCCGACGAGGTAGGACCCTCTTGATGATGCTGAGGTCCCTGAGGCAACCGAACATGTCGGTATGGCAATTCGATCAACAAGGTGATCATGCGAGCCGATTTATGCCAATTGGGACGACGACGCTGGCTTGCCAAAGTGACCGCGTGACGCAGCCGAAGTCGATCACTTCACAGGTCACTCCGAGTTCCGGATGCGGCGTTCGCCGGACTATGTACGGAAACTGACCAAACCACCATGCGACCGTCGTTAGTGCGGCCACCATTCGATAGACCTGTGTACAAATGATGGAACAAACCAGAGTAATAATTTGTTGCAAAAAATAAATCCAAACAAGCAAAAATTACTAGGATTATTAGCACCTGGTTTATTTGTTGTAGCAATCCGAAGAAAAGCGACTCCCAAAATTGGGACTCGATCCGCACACCCATTGCCTGATGGGCGATAAAGCGATGGCATGACGATGCTGGCAAAGGTTGGCTTGCCGAGGCAAAGCCCTCGGTCCAGCTAACGTGACGAAGCTGGTCGGCTAGTGATGCCGAAGTCTCCGGAGTAGGTTGATGAAGAGATGGAGAAGCCCCCGGTCCATCCGAGATGTCGAAGTCTCGATGTTAGCCGATGAGTCGAAGTAGGTCGGCGTGATGGACATCGGCTTGAAGAAGCAACAGTGCGGCCCTGCCGATGCCGGTCGTGATGTGGTCAATGCCGGCTTGATCAAGTGACCGTGTGGTGATGCCGGTGTGCCCGCTCCGTGTAATCCGTGGGTCGGCGATGTTGGTGATGATTTATCCTTCGCGATGCCGATCTCTTGTTCGGCTTGCCGAGATGATGATCCGAAGAAGTTGAGCTCAACTCAATAAAGTGACAACGTGTCTAGCGCAGGTCGACAGCCGTAGAGCAACATTGTCGGGCTGGTTTGACACCAGCGCGATGGTGAAGATCATATTGGAAAAGACTTCAAAACTAGCGAGATGTGTTTGGGAACAAAACACAATACCCCATACAAAACTTCCTTCAAACAGGATGTCCGAAATCCCGTTCATAAAAAAGATGAATTTGGGTCGGATTCGTTCTCGCGCAGAAAACAGATCCGAAAAGTGATGCACTAATCGGAAGGTTCCCGGAGTTTGGACGGTCGGATCGAGCTGAAATTTTGAGGGGTGGTATATATAGGAATTCCGCAGCCGATCAATGGTTGGATCTTCCAAAGGACGTCCGAGCTAGAAGCTGTACACCACGCCCTAAACTCGTCCAGATTCCCGTCCAGATTTGACAGGGCTCCGGTATATCGTGGATTGCTAGAGATTCCTCCATCGGAACTCGACGAAATTTTCCAGGGTTGTTGTAGACTCAATTCTGCACAATTACACCAAAGCAATCATTAAAACGACACTTGAGGAGGCGGTGGCGGCGGATACAAGTTCGCTGTCCAGAAAAACAGCACGGTCGCCCGAGGGCAATGTTGACGTTGAGCCCCCGGGCTCCCTGGATGATTCCTCCATGATCTGGATAGAGATCGGAGTTGATGTTGATGAAGGCCCTCCTCCGAACATGATGATCAAAGGTAGGGCACAGTCCTCGGTCCAGCCAAGGTGACCAGTCGAGCCATTGATCCTTTTGCCGATCACACAATGGAACTCTCAATGAAAGCACCAATGTCGGTGTCAAAACCGGCGGATCTTGGGTAGGGGGTCCCAAACTATGCGTCTAAGGCGGATGGTAACAGGAGGCGGGGGACACAATGTTTACCCAGGTTCGGGCCCTCTCGATGGAGGTAATACCCTACTTCCTGCTTGATTGATCTTGATGATATGAGTATTACAAGACTTGATCTACCACGAGATCGTAGAGGCTAAACCCGAGAAGCTAGCCTATGATCATGATTGTTGCTATCTCTATCGACTAGCCTGGCCTCGGTTTATATAATGCACCAGAGGCCTAGGATAACAAGAGTCCTAGCATCTTACGCCGGTGGGGAGGAGTCCTTGTCTTGATCACCAAGTCTTGTGGAATCTTCCTCGTATGCGGCAGCTGTCCGAACTGGCCCATGAGTATACGGCCATGGGGGTCCTCGGCCCAATCCAACTGATCGGGAGACGACGTGATGAGTACCCCCTAGTCCAGGACACCGTCAATGACCCTCAGGTACAGCTTCCCCCGGCCTTGCTCCACTGCCCATCTTCCCACGTTGCTGCATGTGGGTCTTCTTTAGTTGTTTGCTTAAAACGTATCTCGGCCGGCGTACTTTCCATCTTGCAATCTCGTCCTCAAACCATTTTTGATAAACCACCATGCTGCTATCTTTCCCTTATTACACGGAATATGCTTCTTTTTTGTCAGTGTATGTGTCTTCAACTCGTGTTATTCGCCAGTAATTGTTTCCTTTCTACCTCTTTTTTGCAAACAGGGCTAGCCATTTCACCTCGTTGCTATTGCGACCTTTTGGTGAACTGCAGAAATCACTTTTTTCTTAAGAGTGTTTTGTGCAGTTCCGCCAAAATGTCACACGGGCAACGTTTTTACATTTCTGTGGGACTGCAGAAAGGGAGATTGGTTTTGATATCCTCCTCATCCAACTCCTGCCTAATCTTCTCCAACAAGTAGTTAGTCCTAAAGAGAGATCGCAGAGGTGATCGGCTTCTATTTGTGTGTGTTATGTTTCATCATCTAGTTCCACTATTATTGTAATCACACTGATTGGATATCTTTGCAAACAGGGATGGTCAGCTCGATTTTAGTGGAGCTGCACAAAATGATCGGATTGTGGTGTCCTCCGTACACCCCCTTTTTGGCTACAACACTGGGTGAAACTAGCTGCCAAGCAATGAACACTGTGCCCAGGAAATGGACCCATGCCTACGAACAACATCGATCAATTATATATTTTTCTTTATTTGTACACCTTCTCACAACTTTGTCTTTAGTTGTGATGTGAATATTGGCGCTGATCTGCGAACCATTGAGATGCATTAGCAGGCATGGTAGTTTCACTTGTATTTGATGGAATGTTGTAACGAGATAATCTTGAGGCAAGAGGACACATGAATCCTAAGTTGAAACCTTTTTTTCCTGCGGGAACCAAAGTTGAAACCTTCATATCATCACAGTACAATTTCATTAAAATTATGCGTACATATAAACAAATCCTGAAGGATTGATAGCAATGCCAGAAACAATTCAACTTCGTTTCGCCGACATGTGGGACATCCTTCATCCGGCTCCACCTGCCGTGCAGCAATATTGAGTGCACAACTGCAGGGAAAGATTCACCCTGGTCGCTGCGCCGCATTAGTAATGACTAGTGAGCAGTCAAATCATAGAGCCCCACCTTCGCCATAGTAAGTTGCTCGGACGAAGCAACCATCATTTCTCTGTTCCTTGAATCCGCTGGTACTCCCATATTCCCAGAGTAATAAGTTGCTCGGGCGAAGAAACCATCACTTCACCTTTCCCACAGTAAGTACCTCCTTGGGCCCACTGAAAAATCACTTTTCTCTCTCCATCAAGTGCATTTATTGTCAATCTAACCCTGTCACCGAAACACCTCTTTGGCTACAGTTAGTTCAGGGTTAGTCATGAGTTAGTCTAACCTCTAGCTAAGTTAGAGTATCCAAACAGGAGCAGTATAGGACATGCAAGTTGCTCAAAGCATACAGTGAAATTCGTATGTGAAAGGATCTTTTTTCTTTTTGAAAATGGAACGTGAAAGGATCTTCGAATGATATAATTTTCAAATTATATAAAATCTTATCAATAGTCAAAGGCATCCTCGAAGAATACATTAGGCCCTACTCCCTCCGTCTAGGTGTATAAGTCACCTTATGTTGGGGATATGACTATTAGAGATGACCCGCCCAGGAGGGGCCGGGTCATCCCTATGGCAGTTTATCTCAATGAAGCCCAAGAGTATGTTAAGATGGCGGTTCATAGACAGGCTTGTTAGAGGGCCCAAGCCCGAAGGCGGATTAAGGCCCACAAGTATAAACTGCCATGTATGTATAAACTTGTATTGTAAGGCATGTAAGATAAGTCACCGAGTCGGACACGTTGTATGAGCCGGCCGGGACTCTGTAGGCCGCAGGGCGTCAACCCGTGTATATAAGGGGACGACCCGGCAGCGGCTTAGGGCAAGAAACAATAGATCGAGAGCCAGGCAAAGCGTATTCGCTCCCTGGTCATCGAAACCCGAGCAATACCACCTCAACTGGAGTAGGCCTTTACCTTCACCGCAAGGGGCCGAACCAGTATAAACTCCTCATGTCCTTTGTCTCGTTTTAACCCCTTTAAGCTAACCTCATCGCAATGGTTCCACAACTAAGTCCTTCCATGAGGACATCTGTTGTGACACTTCCACGATAGTTGGCGCCCACCATGGGGCCAGCGCACGGTGGTTTTGAATTCTTAAAGGCCAGCTTTGAAGGGATCAAGGGATACGTCGTGGGCCGGATGTCCAAGAGTCGTTGCGGCAAGCTATACATCGACGACGCAGGCTAGGGCCTCGAGGCTGGCTCTATTGAGTACGGGTACCGGGTCCCCTTCGGCGGGATCCACGTCTTCATCGGCAAGATCGGCGAACCGGGCCCTGAGCCGGACATCTGCACCGACATCATAGAGACGGCTTAGCACGCGTGACCCGCCCAGGTTCAACCCTCCGTGAAGCGTGCCTTTGTTGGATCTATCCATGGGGCTGAATTGGAAGGCTCTGTGTCTGGGGGCAAGACGACCGTCTACTCTGATGGTGAGTCGTCCATGGGCGAAACCAATTCTATGTATCAACTGCAAGACGGATGGTTTGGGGGCTGTTCCGATGGCGACAGTATTTTGGACCCCTTTGAGCCGCCGAACAGAGTGGCGATCTTCATGGCCGGCACCCAGCCGGTTCTCGGTTCAACAGCCGCCGCGGCCATGACCTCCAGTGCGGCGGCGGTAACAACTGCTGGTGCTGGCGATTCAGTACGCCTGTCGGCTCAAGTTTTGACGGGGCTGTTGGATGATCTGGTGACTCTGATGGGGATCGATGTAACACCAGACAACCAGGAATAGCATAAGGTAGAAGCAGCTAAATTGCGTGATGAGATTGCAAAGACTAAGGCGGACTTAGCAGCGGAAAACGCCAGGATGGCTGGAGAACGGGCCGTTCTGAACGCCCAAGCGCAGCGGATTCACAGCTCATGGTGGATCAGAACGCTCCAAACGAAGTCTTGAGGAGAAAGCACCGGAGCCGCCTGCCCCCGGTTTATGAGTCAAGGGACCTCTTCAACACACCCGGGGCGGGGGCCAGTAACCAGCCGGTGATGAATCAGACAACGGAAGCACGAGGGGGTGGAACGCTGGGTCAGCCGCGCGTGGCCGATTCTCCGCATGTGGATAACACCCCGCCTCAGCACGTGGTGACGCCGCCAGGCCATTACTCCACCCCTCTAGATAACATGATTGCTGCAGCTACGCGATTGGTGGCTCTGCCAGTGGAGGGTGAAACTCCCGCGACGGTTGAAACCCGGAGGGCTAGGGAGCTTCTTCAGACGGCTTTGGTGCAGCAGTAGGCTTATTCCTATAGTCATGACCGGATTCATGTGACCCCTCGTCCAAGCCAGAGCTACAGTAGGCACATTGACTCGCCAGCAGTCTCGAGTACCGAACAAAGTCGTAACCAACCTCATGGTCATGACCCGGCGCGACGGGAGGCCAAGCTGGCGGCTCAACTGGCGGCTCATTAGCACGCGCCGGTTTACCCGACGGCTTCAGTTGAAGCGGGTGTAACCTCTAGAGCTTTCGGTGTGCCGTGTCTAACGGCGGCTATATGGAATGAACGTTTACCCAAGGATTTCAAAGGTCCCCGAAAGGTGCCCAATTACACAGTAGATCAGCCCCCTGAGGCTTGGGTGGAGAGTTATGAGATGGCTATGGAAATGATGGATGTTAGTGAGGCTGCGTACGCCAAATATTTCACCATGATGCTAGAGGGGACGGCTCGAACCTGGTTGAAGGGGCTGCCGGCTAACTCCATAGGGTCATGGGCGGAGCTGAAGGCCCGGTTCATCCAGAATTTCAAAGATACATGCAAGCAGCCCATGTCGATTGTGGATTTGGTTTCTTGTGTTCAAGCAGAGGGAGAGTCAACAACCATCTGGGTACGCCGGGTCTCGACTATCATACATTCTTCAGATAATATAAAAGTCGGCTCAGCGATTCTGATGTTAGAGAAAAATTGCCGTTTTATTCTCAAGCAAAAGCTTGGACGGCTCAAGCGTCATTGTGATGACATGGGTACCCTAATGGCGGCTCTTGTTAAGTACGCTGACTCTGATGGTACCAAGGACCCCGACTCTGAAGATGAAAGATCGGGAAAGGGAAAGAAGAGTAGTGGCGTGAAGGGACAGCGGTACAACCCTACTAATCAGGGCGGCAACGGTAAGCGTAAGGCTGATGATTTTGTGGCTAACACCGGGGCATGCAATTATGGCCCGCGTCGTAAGGGGTCGCCGGCTCAAGGGCCCAGGTTTGACCTTGATGCAGTGTTAAATCAGCCATGTCCGAAGCACGGAACGGATCAGAAGCTGACTACCCATACGTGGAGAGATTGCAGCATAATGAGAAGCTTTCGGGAGTCCATCCAACGCAACCCCGGCCCAAACGGCAGTTCAGGGTCCGGTTCTCATGGTCCGGGCCACGGAGGCGGCGGTTCAAGTTCCGGGTTTCAAGGCCACGGTAACCAAGGTGGTGACAATCAGCAGAATACTCAGGGGAATCAACAGTAGCAGCAGTCTAGTTATCAGAGTAATCCGAAGCAGTTGAATAGTGGACAGTACCACGTCTTCACCACTAGTGTGTGTAAGCGGGATCAGAAGTTTCATAAGAGGGCAGTCAATGCTGTTGAGCCGACAGTGCCACATTATTTGCGGTGGTCGGAGCAGCCTATAGTGTGGAGTCGTGAGGATCACCCGCCTCGGGTTGATAATCCGGGTCAGCTGGCTCTTGTGGTGGCGCCTCAGGTTGGGGGCTATAAGTTCACTAAAGTGCTCATGGATGGAGGTAGCAGCATTAACATCATGTATTATGAGACTTTCCGTCGCATGGGACTGACAGATAAAAATCTTAAGCCGTCAAACACTGTCTTCCATGGTGTGGTGCCGGGTAAGTCGGCCTACCCGGTGGGTAAAATATCTTTGGAAGTTGCCTTTGGAGATGAGCATGATTCCAGGTCTGAAGCTTTAACCTTCAAAGTGGTCAAGATCAAGAGCCCTTACCATGCTCTGTTTGGGCGGCTAGCTTATGCTAAGTTCATGGCGAGGCCTTTCTATGTTTACTTGCAGCTTAAGATGCCGGGTTACAAGGGCACCATCACGGTGCATGGGAGTCGCAAGGTGGCCCTGGAGTGTGAAGAAGGAGATGCGGCTTATGCTGAATCAGTTTGTACAACGGAGGAGTTGAAATTTTACAAGGATAATGTTGACCTGGCAGACATGACGTCCTTGAAAAAGCCAACCACGGAGCATGATCCATCGCTCAAGTTTAAGTCGGTGGACGACACCAAAATGGTTGACTTCGTCCCTGGCAATTCGTCGAGGCAGTTCAGTATCAGTGCTAATTTGGATCCGAAATAGGAAAGCACGCTCATCGAGTTCATCCATGAGAACCGAGACATCTTTGCATGGAAGCCTTCAGACATGCCGGGTGTACCGAGGGAACTCGCTGAGCACACTCTTAATATTGATCCGAAATTTAAGCCGGTCAAGCAATTTCTTCGCTGATTTAATGAGGAGAGGCGGAAGGCCATCGATGAGGAGGTGGCCCGGCTCTTGGCGGCCGGGTTTGTTGTTGAAGTTTTTCATCCTGAATGGTTGGCTAACCCAGTACTGGTGCTTAAGAAGAATGGCACTTGGCGCATGTGTGTGGATTACACGGACTTAAATAAGGCTTGTCCGGCTGATCCGTTTGCCCTCCCTCATATTGATCAAATCATTGATGCTACGGCAGGTCATGAGCGTTTGAGTTTTTTGGATGCTTATTCTGGGTATCATCAGATCAAGATGGCAGTTAAGGACCAGGAGAAAACAACTTTCATTACTCCATTTGGAGCCTTCTGCTATGTGTCTATGCCTTTTGGGCTCAAGAGTGCCCAGGCGACTTATCAGCGGTGTGTGCAGAATTGCCTTCACAATCAGATTGGGCGCAATGTTCATGCTTATGTAGATGACATTGTGGTGAAATCAAGAGAGAAAGAGACCCTAATTGATGACTTGAAGGAGACGTTTGACAATCTCCGGGTCTACAAGATGATGCTTAACCCGGCTAAGTGTGTCTTTGGTGTGCCAGCAGCCAAGCTCTTGGGTTTCCTGGTTTCTAACAGAGGCATTGAAGCTAACCCGGAGAAGATCAAAGCCATTACTTCATTGGCTAAGCCGGTGTGTGTTAATGATGTTCAACGCCTGGCGGGTCGTATTGTGGCTCTGAGCCGGTTCATAAGCCGGCTGGGTGAGAAGGCTATTCCTCTTTATCAAATGATGAAGAAGACAGATCACTTTGTTTGGAGTGAGGCTGCTAATCAGGCGTTTGAGGATCTGAAGAAACAGTTGGCTGAGCCGCCTGTGCTGGCTGCCCCTATTGATAAGGAGCCTCTGTTGTTATATGTGGCTGCTAATAGCTGGGCTGTCAGTGTAGCTATTGTGGTGGAAAGGAAAGAGGCAGGCAACGAGTACCCGGTTCAGTGGCCGTTTATTATATCAGTGAGGTGCTTATCGAGTCTAAGCAGAGATATCCACACCGGCAGAAGTTGGTGTATGGGGTTTTTATGGCAAGCCAAAAGCTTAAGAAATACTTTCAGGGTCATCCCATCACCGTGGTTAGTTCTGCTCCTTTAGGAGACATCATCCAAAACAGGGAAGCCACAGGCCGGGTTGCTAAATGGGCCATTGAGCTTGGACCTCACGGTTTAAAATATGTGCCGCGTACGGCCATCAAGTCCCAAGCACTTGTGGATTTCATCAATGATTGGACAGAATTACAGGCACCTGAGGAAAAGCCGGATAACACATATTGGACTATTCACTTTGATGGATCCAGACAGTTGGAGGGCTCGGGGGCTGGAGTTGTCTTGACTTCCCGACGAGGTGACAAATTTTCTTATGTTCTCCGACTAATGTTCCCCTGTACTAACAATGCAGCTGAGTATGAGGCTTTGCTCCATGGTCTTCGGATGGCTAAGGAGATGAACTTAAGTCGGGTGAGATGCCTTGGCGATTCAGATCTGGTGGCTCAGCAAGTTTCTGGCACTTGGGATTCTAAAGTTCCGCTCATGGCGGCTTATCGTCGAGAGGTTGATGCTGTTGCGGGTCATTTCAAGGGTTATCAAGTCGAGCATATTGATCGCAGGAAGAACGAGGCGGCTGATACTTTAAACCGGCTGGGATCTCAGCGTAAGCCGGTGCCACCTAACACGTTCCTGGACATCTTGCTTAACCCTTCTGTCAAATTGCCTACAGAGGAAGATCTTGCTGTCCCTGACCCAGAAGCGCAGCTAGGGGCAGTTCTTCATGCTATTCCCGATTGGACAGTTCCTTATTTGGCTTACCTGACCCAGGGTGAGTTGCCGGAGGATGAAATCTTGGCCAGACAGATAACCCGGCGATCTAAGTCAATGACAATTGTCCATGGGGAGTTGCACCATTGCAGTGTCTCAGGGGCGTTTCAGCGTTGCGTCTCTCCCGAAGAAGGACGTGAGATCCTACGGGAGATTCATGAAGGAGATTGTGGTCATCATGCCGGCTCTAAATCTCTCGTCGTAGCCAAGGCTTTTCATCATGGATTCTATTGGTTTACGGCCCATGCTGATGCCGAGGATTTGGTAAGCAGATGTGACGGCTGTCAGAAATTTTCACGATGAGCTCATGTGCCGGCTCAAGAATTAAGGATGATTCCAATTACTTGGCCGCTTGCAACTTGGGGGCTTGATATGGTTGGGCTTTTCAAGAGATCCAAAGATAAGAAGACCCACCTTTTGGTGGAGGTTGACAAGTTCACCAAGTGGGTTGAAGCAGAGCCAGTCAGTAAGTGTGATGCAGCAACGACGGTTCAATTCATGAAGAAGGTGATCTTCCATTTTGGCTTTCCACACAGCATTATAACAGATAATGGCACTAATCTTTCTAAAGGGGCTATGAGAGACTTCTGTCAACGAGAGCATATCTGGCTTGATGTTCCATCTGTGGCTCACCCTCAGTCCAATGGTCAAGCAGAACGAGCAAATCAAGGAATTTTGCGAGGTATTAAGCCCCGGCTTATGGTCCCTTTGCAAAGGACGCCGGGTTGTTGGGTGGAGGAGTTGCCTTCGGTGTTATGGAGCATCAACACGACCCCTAATAGATCTACGGGTTACACCCCCTTCTTCATGGTTTACGGAGCAGAGGCAGTTCTCCCTAGTGACATCCGTCACGATTCACCCCGGGTGGCGGCTTACAGGGAAGCTGACAATGAAAAGGCACGTCAAGATGCACTTGACCTGTTGGATGAGGAGCGTGATCTCGCGGCGGCTCGTTCGGCGATTTATCAGCAAGACCTACGTCGTTACCAAAGCCGCCGGGTCAAAACCAGAGCCTTTCAGGAAGGCGACTTAGTGCTCTGGCTCATCCAGGATCAAACAGACATGCATAAGCTCTCGCCGCCCTGGGAAGGACCTTTTGTGGTCAGCAAGAATCTGCATAACGGGTCATACTATCTTATCGACGTTCGAGAACACAAGGATTCACGTAAGTCGGAGGAGGAGACCCATCGGTCGTGGAATATTGCTCATCTTCGGCCCTACTATACTTGAGCCACCGGCTCTCATGATGTACATAGTTCGATGATGTATATATTATAAACAGTATAATAAAGCCGGCACCCCTGATAATTCAGGGCCTCTGTCGTTTCACTTCCTCGAAGCCGAGTCTTTATCATCATCTTACATATTCATTTAAGCAGCTTTGTGCCTAACTTCAGGGACCAAAGAGGGTTAGATGCATGACACAACTCAAACATAGGTCCCTGACGAGTCCGACTTACTTATATGATCACTTGGGGGCTTCCTGCTCATCGAGCATAGCTGTCAGTACCCTCTTGGTCGGCGCAATGCCAAAACATATATGATCACTTGGGGGCTTCCTACTCATCGAGCATAGCTGTCAGTACCCTCTTGGTCGGCGCAATGCCAAAACATATATGATCACTTGGGGGCTTCCTGCTCATCGAGCATAGCTGTCAGTACCCTCTTGATCGGCGCAATGCCAAAACTTATATGGTCACTTGGGGGCTTCCTGCTCATCGAGCATAGCTGTCAGTACCCTCTTGATCGGCTCAATGCCACACTTGTAAGTATGTCACTTGGGGGCTTCCTGTTCAAACATAGGCGTATTCGACCAAAGAGAACATAGCGTTACTACCCTCCTGACCAGGTTTGTTCAAACTTAGGCGTATTCGACCAAAGAGAACAAACTCTGATCGGGTCAGCCTACCTGTACACCAGCTGCTTCAACTCCATCAGGTCATCCTGATTGACCCGCCGAACTCTTAACGATCAGACTTTACAGCGTATTCGACCAAGATCTGAGCTCAATTCAAACGTCGGCTTGTCATGCGAGAGCACGGTTTACAGATAGTTAGGACGGATCCAGGCTTCATAAGCCGCCTTACTTGGAACTTGGATAAATCGGCCCGTGATACTGTTACTCTGGCCCCGCGTACTCCTGATAAGTCTTTGAGCAAGACCAGACTTTATCCAGGGTTCAAATGTCGATTGGGCACACTATGAGTCAGGCTTGCGGCAACACGAACAATCTAGTGGCTCAGGCTAGTTTCATTGAAGAAGACACTTTGGTTTGGCAGCCCACAACAGCCTTGAATTTCTTTTGGTTTTTCATTCATATTCGAAGGTTTTCCTTTGACTTCTGGTTTCTACAAGTCGGGCCCAGCTGCCCTACTTATGGCTCATATTTGAAGCATTTTCCGGGTCTCTATAACCTGCCAGAATGGCAGACTCTAAATCGCTGATAAGCCGGCACTCCAAGCATATACTACAGGTATGATATATTATTTAACAAGTATCAGACCGGCCCTGGTTATGGACTATTTGTCACCAGCGGCTTCAATTGGGTATCATGACCCGCCCGGCGGTAAGCCGCTAGGGCGCTTGTATTTTCTTTGTGTGCAGGATTTACTCATTCAGATCTGCATAAATCAAAGGCTACCATACCCATAATGGTTTTTAAACCGGCGGATCTGCAGTACTAAGTAAAAAGCGGAAATGTGCATGATGGCACGGCAGATTTAAGTTTTGTTACCCTATTACACGGCTTCATGAGCCGAATGAGATCAAGTGTTTTCAAAAGATCAAGTATCTAAACCGCCTGGTGGTTCAATCTTCCTGGCCTTGCTGATTGGAGGCTTCTGCATCATCCTTTGTCGGTTCTTCGTCCTCCTCCGCCGTCTGAAAAGTTGGTGATGACCAATCGATGCCAGATAAAGCTTGAAATTCAGCTTCGTCATCTATAAGCTCAGATGGGTCAACTTCAGGGGCAAAGGTGTGCTTACGAATTGGCAGGATTAAGTCCATCACTTTATAAGCCGGCGTCGACATCTTCTAATTCTCCTTGTCATAAGCCGGATGATACTTAGAAATATCCGAGTCATTGGCAATCAGAGTGGCCATTGGGCATATTTTCTTTACGCAAGCTGAGAAGTCCTTCTGATCAAAAGGTGTACCATCCTCTTTCAAGCTCGGGTACCCAGTGGCTACCTCAGACAGGTCAAGCTCTGGTACCCATGCCTTGGCCCGGCTCAACGTTGTCACAGCACCGGCTCTTGCAGATGACCATTTCATCTCGTCGAATCTTGCAGGCAGCACAAGAGTTTCTTCAAAACATCTATCAACATAGTCGGCGCTTGACTTGATGGCGAAATTGAGGCTAAGACACGTTGAGCTCCAGTGTACAATTGTTCAACAAGTGTATATACAGCCTTGAGCTTCACAAGCATGTCTTGGTTCAAGTTGCTGCTCCTCGGACCTGGTTATATCACAAATCAGTTAATGGTGGGTTATATTATTGCAACAAGTATTCACTTTTGAGGACTAGCAAGGCGACTTACCAAAGATAGGAGAAACCATCTGAGATACACGACGTTTTAAGCCGGTGAGCTCAGTGGTCACCTCTTGAAGCGCTACCTCTGCTTTCTCAGCCCGCTGCGTTAAAGCAGCCTTTTCTTCAGCCCAAGTCTTTTTCTCCGCTTCAAAACTGGTCTTCAGCTTTTCTGACTCAGCCACGCTAAACTGGAACTTTGACTCAGCTTTCCGGGTCTCAGTTTCCTGAGTCTCCAGCCGGGTCTTTGCGTCATTTAACTGAGACTCTAGTTCAGCAGTAGCAGCCTGTATGAAGTACAGAGTTATCAACATTTATATCAAGGTTACAAAAATATAAGTCCCAAGTCTTTTGCAAGCAAGAACACTTGACACTTGGGGTCTAATGTCTGTCAAAGAATTTTTTCAAGGAAACGATTCTTATAACTAAAGTCCCAAGTACTTTGCAAGCAAGACTACTTGGCACTTGGGGGTAATGCATATCGTTTGTATCTTCTTCATAATGAGCCGGATGTGCTGTAACCAGTCCCAACCGACTCATGGGGGCTATGCAGTTGAGCTCTCTTTTCTTACATATGATAAGTAGGAACGGCTCATCCATACTGATTAACCCGGCCCTTGGGGACTACGGATGCAAGGTTAAAGCTGCTTAAGCATCCGGTTTATATTTAAACCGGACAAGGAGGGATTCTAGGACAGAAGTTTATGGATTCTTCTAAGTCTATAGCTCATTCAATCTTATCATAACTAGTAGACTTGGGGGATGGCAAGATATACATGAATTATTCAAAAATGGAAGTCATACATCATACTTTTGGCGCATTTGTTTCACCATATCAACTTCCAGATCACGACTGGAGTGTACTTGGCTGAGGTAACCGGAAAGGATTTCACTGCTGCTCAAATGTGCATAATGGGAGACGTCAAGCTTCATCTTCCGCCTTTCAATAACTTCTTGCTTGGTTGTATGCTTAGCCAAGGCTATTGGATTTCCCGGCTCTACAAAGCCGGAGCCAGTAATCAGCACGTCATCATTATGAGTTTCCGACGGCTTAAGTGAGCTTGATGACGCAGGATTTGAAGGATTAATAGTAGTGTCATCAGCACGGAGATCCAGAATCTCAGGCGGAGCGTCAGTAACAGTTTCTTCTGGTCCGAAGCTTCAGGTGCAGGGACTTGTTGTTCCGGCTCAGCAACTTCAGGCGCCTCAATTGGTTTGGTCACCTTTGCTTTTTTGTTAGGCTTTGCTTGACCACTACACGGGTTATGACAGATCAGTATAAACGTAAGCATATAAGGAGATACAGAATGAAAGTAATTGTCATTACCCGGGGGCAGTTTTGAAAGCCGGCAATTCAGTTTGCGAGGAGTCACTGGAGGAAGAACGGGCAAGTTCCTGATCAATGGTCATCAAGCAGAGTTAAATGATAGATAAATAAGACCCGCCAGCAGACCAGAGGAGTAATTTAACAAGAACCTCGTTTCACCATTTTCGGAGAGCGGGAGTGTTTGGTAAGCCGGAAGACAACTCTTCACCGCCACTTGTCCGGGTCTGACGTCGACTTTCATGTTGTTGTTGCTTCAAAAGAAAGTGAGGATCTAAATAAGCCAAGGGGTGTGAAAACCTTACTTTCCGGGTTACTTGTCGAAGTTTCTGTCTTGGCAAGGGTTCTGAGTGAGAGGAAATAATAGTTACCTCTTCTTCAGCTGCTTGGCTGGCTCCCGTTTCAGCTTGATAATAATCAGTGTCAATAAGATGATTGAAAAATGAGCCTAGAGAATCAAGGGCTACCTCCGACTCAGAGGTGTCATCCAGATTCAGCAGTTCAGAGGCGCTGGGCTTCTTTCTCTTCTTGGTGGTCTTCTTGGCGGTTTTCCTGGCGGCTTTCTTAACAGCCCTGGCCTTTTTAGCAGCTTCATGGTCATACATCATTTTCCAAAAGTCAGATTTAGCCTGCAAAGGTTATTAAGGATTGAGTCAATAAGGTATTTGAATGATGATGTAAAGATAAATAAGTTTAGAGACTTACATCTAGTGGCGGGTTAAGTTTGCAGAAAGGGGCAAGACCCACTCTAACACAGTCTTCCGGGTCTTCATTTAGAAGAGATTTAACCATTTCATTTACTGCTTCATCAGTTAATGTAACAGAGCTGTGACGCAGTGAATCTTTTTCACCACCAGTATAAGTGCACATTAAGCCGGTGCGATGGCTTAGGGGTATGATCCGCCAAGAAACCCAACACGTGACTAAGTCAACGCCAATTAGCCCATTTCCCAGCAGATCTTTCACTTTCACAATGGTAGGAGCAATCTTTTTCCGTTCAGCAGTGGTAAGTTTCTCAGGAAGATTATGCTTTGGGTCTAGGCGCTCGACACGGTAACCCGACAGTAGATTCTCGTCAGCCGGCGAAGTGTCTTTGCAATAAAACCACGCCTGGTTCCAATCCTTGGGGTGACTTGGCTGGCAGGCATAAGGAAAGATAGCGTCTCTTCTGCGTTGAATCGAGATCCCGCCAAGTTCCAGACTAGGTCCTCGTGAATTCAGTGTGGCGGTTCAGATAAAAAAACTCTCTAAAGAGATCGATGACGGGCTCCTCTTGAAGGTATACTTCACAAAAGACTTGAAAGTTGCAGATATTTGACACAGAATTGGGTCCGATGTCTTGAGGATGGAGTTGGAAAAAGTGCAGAACATCCCGGAAGAATTTAGAGCCGGGTGGTGAGAAGCCCGGGTTCATATGGTCAGTAAAAAAGATGACTTCGCCGTCTTTCGGCTGAGGTTTTTCTTCGCCCGGGTCAGGAGCAGGGTAATGCATCACGCTCTTTGCAGGCAAATACCCGACTTTGACAAAACCCTTAAATGTACCCTCAGTGACAATGGAGGGGACCCAGTTGCATGTATAGGTTGTTTTAGGCAGCATGATGAGCAGACAAAGGCCTAAAGGAAAGGAAAAATTTACCGGTTCAAGTCAATTGGTGAAATCACAGGTTGAGTGGTTACAATATACATTCACAACGGCTGCTTAAGTGAGGACTAATGATATATGAATAATTGTAAGTCGGACATGTAAGCCGCCATGACAGTACAGGTATTAAAAATTCTGAGAAAGGGCAAAATTCTACTAAGTGTTGGACAAGCAGGTTTTCACAAGTTGAAGCTATAAATTTGGATCTGCCGCTGTTCAGAAAAATAAAATAAATTCTAAACCTACAGAGGCGGCAGCAGAAAAGCGGAGGTGCCCCAGAAGAGATATGTCGCGATAAGGGTATGCTCTAGTATCAAAACAGGTGCTAAGACTACTGCCGCGCAAGATTTATGTGGTTCTTTTGGATCTAATCCATGGATCTAATCAAGAAAAAAATGGGCGGTGACGAACACCGATGAACACTGAAACCCTAAATGACAGATCTATGGCGAAGCAAAGAAGGACTTACTGATCCTGATGAAACAACAGGGAGGCGCTGCGGCGTTTTTCTGATCCGTTCAGGATGATGCAGCGGCCAGAGTTGACAAAGGAGACGAAGGTCGACGTCGGCGGAGCTCGTACGGGCTGGTGTGTCGAGAGGAGGAAGAAGAAGGTGAGAAGAAAAGGGGGAGAATGAGAGGTGAATCTGTGGTCTTATTTATAGGGCTGGAAGGACAAATAGCAGGTGCGAGAATCGAGGAGGTAGAAAATGGATAAGTGACGGCGCGGGCGCCTCGATTTTCAGAAGGGCAGTAAAGAAAGAGATTTATTAAGATTTTGGTTCTGTGAAGTATTAATTACAGGTGACGTCATGGTGGGTTACCACAATTTCTGGAGATGACGTCATGGCGGGTTACAATATTTCATGGTAAGACGAAGAAGGATTTTTTCTAAGTGTTGAAAATTGACATGAACAAGTTCAAATCAACCTGGGGCCTAATGTTGGGGATATGACTATTAGAGATGACCCGCCCAGGAGGGGCCGGGTCATCCTATGGCGGTTTATCTCAATGAAGCCCAAGAGTATGTTAAGATGGCGGTTCATAGACAGGCTTGTTAGAGGGCCCAAGCCCGAAGGCGGCTTAAGGCCCACAAGTATAAACCACCATGTATGTATAAACTTGTATTGTAAGGCATATAAGATAAGTCCCCGAGCCGGACACGTTGTATGAGCCGGCCGGGACTCTATAGGCCGTAGGGGGTCAACCCGTGTATATAAGGGGACGACCCGGCAGCGGCTTGCTACCTCTTGAGCACTGTGTTGGTTTTCCCTTGAAGAGGAAAGGGTGATGCAGTAAAGTAGCGTAAGTATTTCCCTCAGTTTTTGAGAACCAAGGTATCAATCTAGTAGGAGACCACGCTCAAGTCCCACGCACCTACACAAATAAATAAGAACCTTGCAACCAACGCGATAAAGGGGTTGTCAATCCCTTCACGGCCACTTGCAGAAGTGAGATCTGATAGAGATGATAAGATAATATTTTTGGTATTTTTATGATAAAGACTGAAAGTAAAGAAAGTAAGATAAACGGTAATAGAAATAACTTGTTGACGGGAGATTAATATGATGGAAAATAGACCCCGGGGCCATAGGTTTCACTAGTGGCTTCTCTCAAGATAGCATAAGTATTACGGTGGGTGAACAAATTACTGTCGAGCAATTGATAGAATTGAGCATAGTTATGAGAATATCTAGGTATGATCATGTATATAGGCATCACGTCCGTGACAAGTAGACCGACTCCTGCCTGCATCTACTACTATTACTTCACACATCGACCGCTATCCAGCATGCATCTAGAGTATTAAGTTCATAAGAACGGAGTAACGCTTTAAGCAAGATGACATGATGTAGAGGTATAAACTAATGCAATATGATATAAACCCCATCTTTTTATCCTCGATGGCAACAATACAATACGTGTCGTTTCCCCTACTGTCACTAGGATCGAGCACCGCAAGATTGAACCCAAAGCTAAGCACTTCTCCCATTGCAAGAAAGATCAATCTAGTAGGCCAAACCAAACAGATAATTCGAAGAGACTTGCAAAGATAACCAATCATACATAAAAGAATTCAGAGGAGATTCAAATATTGTTCATAGATAATCTTGATCATAAACCCACAATTCATCGGATCTCGACAAACACACTACAAAAGAAGATTACGTCGAATAGATCTCCAAGAGAATCGAGGAGAACTTTGTATTGAGATCCAGATAGAGAGAAGAAGCCATCTAGCTAATAACTATGGACCCGAAGGTCTGAGGTAAACTACTCACACATCATCGGAGAGGCTATGGTGTTGATGTAGAAGCCCTCCGTGATCAATGCCCCCTCCGGCGGAGCACCGGAAAAGGCCCCAAGATGGGATCTCACGTGCACAGAAGGTTGCGGCGGTGGAAATAGGGTTTTTTCTCCTCTTCTGATGTTTTCGGGGTATGTAGGTATATATAGGAGGAAGAAGTAGGTCGGTGGAGCTACGAGGGGCCCACGAGGGTGGAGGGCGCGCCCAGGCGGTAGGCGCGCCCCTTGCCTCGTGGCCTCCTCATTGATTTCTTGATGTCCACTCCAAGTCCTCTGGGTCACGTTTGTTAAGAAAATCACGTTCCCGAAGGTTTCATTCCGTTTGATATTCATTTCCTTCGAAACACTGAAATAGGCAAAAAAACAGCAATTTGGGCTGGGCCTCCGGTTAATAGGTTAGTCCCAAAAATAATATAAAAGTGTATAATAAAGCCCATGGAACGTCCAAAATAGAATATATAATAGCATGGAACAATCAAAAATTATAGATACGTTGGAGACGTATCAAGCATCCCAAGCTTAATTCCTGCTCGTCCTCGAGTAGGTAAATGATAAAAACATAATTTTTGATGTGGAATGCTACTTAGCATAATTTTCAATGTAATTCTCTTAATTGTGGCATGAATATTTAGATCCGAAAGATTCAAGATAAAATTTTAATATTGACATAAAAATAATAATACTTCAAGCATACTAACAAATCAATCATGTCTTCTCAAAATAACATGGCCAAAGAAAGTTATCCCTACAAAATCATATAGTCTGGCTATGCTCTATCTTCATCACACAAAGTATTTAATCATGCACAACCCCGATGACAAGCCAAGAAATTGTTTCATACTTTTGATGTTCTCAAACTTTTTCAATCTTCACGCAATACATGAGCGTGAGCCATGGACATAGCACTATATGTGGAATAGAATGGTGGTTGTGGAGAAGACAAAAAGGAGAAGATAGTCTTACATCAACTCGGCGTATCAACGGGCTATGGAGATGCCCATCAATAGTTATCAATGTGAGTGAGTAGGGATTGCCATGCAACGGATGCTCTAGAGCTATAAGTGTATGAAAGCTCAACAAAAGAAACTAAGTGGGTGTGCATCCAACTCGCTTGCTCACGAAGACCTAGGGCATTTTGAGGAAGCCCATCATTGGAATATACAAGCCAAGTTCTATAATGTAAAATTCCCACTAGTATATGAAAGTGACAACATAGGAGACTCTCTATCATGAAGATCATGGTGCTACTTTGAAGCACAAGTGTGGTAAAAGGATAGTAACATTGTCCCTTCTCTCTTTTTCTCTCATTTTTTCTTTTTTATTTGGGCCTTTTCTCCTTCTTTTTTTTGTCCGGAGTCTCATCCCGACTTGTGGGGGAATCATAGTCTCCATCATCCTTTCCTCACTTGGGACAATGCTCTAATAATGATGATCATCACACTTTTATTTACTTACAACTCAAAAATTACAATACAAAAATATGACTCTATGTGAATGCCTCCGGCAGTGTACCGGGATATGCAATGAATCAAGAGTGACATGTATGAAAATTATGAACGGTGGCTTTGCCACAAATACGATGTCAACTACATGATCATGCAAAGCAATATGACAATGATGAAGCGTGTCATAATATACGGAACGGTGGTAAGTTGCATGGCAATATATCTCGGAATGGCTATGGAAATGCCATAATAGGTAGGTATGGTGGCTGTTTTGAGGAAGGTAATGGTGGGTGTATGGTACCGGCGAAAGTTGCGCGATACTAGAGAGGCTAGCAATGGTGGAAGGGTGAGAGTGCGTATAATCCATGGACTCAACATTAGTCATAAAGAACTCACATACTTATTGCAAAAATCTATTAGTTATCGAAACAAAGTACTACGCGCATGCTCCTAGGGGGATAGATTGGTAGGAAAAGACCATCGCTCGTCCCCGACCGCTACTCATAAGGAAGACAATCAATAAATAAATCGTGCTCCGACTTCATCACATAACGGTTCACCATACGTGCATGCTACGGGAATCACAAACTTTAGAACAAGTATTTCTCAAATTCACAACTACTCAACTAGCATGACTCTAATATCACCATCTTCATATCTCAAAACAATTATCAAGTATCAAACTTCTCATGATATTCAACGCACTTATAAGTAAGTTTTTTACTAATCTTGGATGCCTATCATATTAGGACTAATTTCACAACTTAAGCAAATTACCATGCTGTTTTGTAGGACTCTCAAAATAATATAAGTGAAGCATGAGAGATCAATAATTTCTATAAAATAAAACCACCACCGTGCTCTAAAACATATAAGTGAAGCACTAGAGCAAAAACTATATAGCTCAAAAGATATAAGTGAAGCACATAGAGTATTCTAACAAATTCCGAATCATGTGTGTCTCTCTCAAAAGGTGTGTACATCAAGGATGATTGTGGCGAACTAAAAAGCAAAGAATCAAATCATACAAGACTCTCCAAGCAAAACACATATCATGTGGTGAATAAAAATATAGCCCCAAGTAAAGTTACCGATAGACGAAGACGAAAGAGGGGATGCCTTCCGGGGCATCCCCAAGCTTAGGCTTTTGGTTGTCCTTGAATTTTACCTTGGGGTGCCTTGGGCATCCCCAAGCTCAAGCTCTTGCCAATCCTTGTTCCATAATCCATCAAATCTTTACCCAAAACTTGAAAACTTCACAACACAAAACTTAACAGAAAATCTCGTGAGCTCCGTTAGCGAAAGAGAACAAAACACCACTTCAAGGTACTGTAATGAACTCATTATTTATTTATATTGGTGTTAAACCTACAGTATTCCAACTTCTCTATGGTTTATAAACTCTTTTACTAGCCATAGATTTATCAGAATAAGCAAACAACACACGAAAAACAGAATCTGTCAAAAACAGAACAGTCTGCAGTAATCTGTATCAAACGCAAACTTCTGGAACTCAGAGAAATCTACCAAAATAGGACGACCTAGATAATTTGTTTATTGATCTACTGCAATTGGAATCAGGATTTTATCACGTTCTGGTGATTTTAAACAATTGTTTTTGTGAACAGAAAGTTTCTGGAATTTTCAGCAAGATCAAGTAACTATCATCCAAGAAGATCCTATAGGTTTCACTTGGCACAAACACTAATTAAAACATAAAAACACATCTAACCAGAGGCTAGATCAAAGATTTATTACTAAACAGAAAAAAGCAAGAAAATTAAAATAAAATTGGGTTGCCCCCCAACAAGCGCTATCGTTTAACGCCCCTAGCTAGGCATAAAATCAAGGATAGATCTAAGTATTGCCATCTTTGGCAGGCAATCCTTCAATAAGACACCTATAACCCCTAGGAGTTTCTTTCTTTTTAATCATTATCAAACTCCTAGAAACAAAATCGAGAAAATCATTTGTAGCAAAAGGTTCCTTAAGGATAGCGAGAAAGTTGGGGTGAACACTTATGGATTTGAGATCCGCATCTTCCTTACTAGAAGTTTCACCCTTATTTTTAGGAACATACATTAATTTGGCAATCTTAGCATTAGAAGGAGTGTTTTTCACGAAGAAAAGGCAGACCCTAGGTTGGTAATAATATCCTCAATTTTATCAATTCTAGAGGAATCTTGATCTATGTTTTCATTAACCATAGGTTCCTTTTCTTTAAAAAATTCAAGAGCAACTCCTACCTTAGATCCATATTGGGTAACTTGGTTGTGGATCTTTCTATCCAAATTTTCAATCAACTCTACGGTGGCAACTTTGTTTTCAATAATTTCAAGCCGTTGCATCACATGTTCCAAAGTTAAAGTGGTTCCATTAACCAAAAGAGGTGGAGGGCCAAACAAATCTATCGTAGCATTATAAGAATCAAAAGTATGGCTACCCAAGAAATTTCCTCCGGTAATGGTATCAAGAATATATCTATTCCAAGGAGTGATGCCTACATAAAAATTGCGAAGAAGAACGGAAGTAGATTGCTTCCTAGTAGATCTATTTTGCGCATTGCAAATTCTGTACCAAGCATCTTTTAGGTTTTCTCCCTCCCTTTGTTTAAAATTAAGAACTTCATTCTCTGGAGACAAAGGAGTAGATGAAGGACTAGCCATAACGAAGAGGCGAACGGAAAGAGAGGGCAAATAAAACAGCAAGGGTGAAGTGGGAGAGAGGAAAACGAGAGGCAAATGGCAAATAATGTAATGCGAGGGATAAGAGTTTGTGATGGGTACTTGGTATGTCTTGACTTGTGCGTAGACTCCCCGGCAATGGCGCCAGAAATGGCTCGTTGATGGGAGATCAAATCTTGACTTGACTTGGTGTAAGCCTTCCCGGCAACGGCGCCAGAAATCCTTCTTGCTACCTCTTGAGCAGTGCGTTGATTTTCCCTTGAAGAGGAAAGGGTGATGTAGTAAAGTAGCGTAAGTATTTCCCTCAGTTTTTGAGAACCAAGGTATCAATCTAGTAGGAGACCACACTCAAGTCCCACGCACCTACACAAACAAATAAGAACCTTGCAACCAACGCGATAAAGGGGTTGTCATCCCTTCACGGCCACTTGCAGAAGTGAGATCTGATAGAGATGGTAAGATAATACTTTTGGTATTTTTATGATAAAGACTAAAAGTAAAGAAAGCAAGATAAACGGTAATAGAAATAGCTTGTTGACGGGAGATTAATATGATGGAAAATAGACCCGGGGGCCATAGGTTTCACTAGTGGCTTCTCTCAAGATAGCATAAGTATTACGGTGGGTGAACAAATTACTGTCGAGCAATTGAGAGAATTGAGCATAGTTATGAGAATATCTAGGTATGATCATGTATATAGGCATCACGTCCGTGACAAGTAGACCGACTCCTGCCTGCATCTACTACTATTACTCCACACATCGACCGCTATCCAGCATGCATCTAGAGTATTAAGTTCATAAGAACGGAGTAACGCTTTAAGCAAGATGACATGATGTAGAGGGATAAACTCATGCAATATGATATAAACCCCATCTTTTTATCCTCGATGGCAACAATACAATACGTGCATTTCCCCTATTGTCACTAGGATCGAGCACCACAAGATTGAACCCAAAGCTAAGCACTTCTCCCATTGCAAGAAAGATCAATCTAGTAGGCCAAACCAAACTGATAATTCGAAGTGACTTGCAAAGATAACCAATCATACATAAAAGAATTCAGAGGAGATTCAAATATTGTTCATAAATAATCTTGATCATAAACCCACAATTCATCGGATCTCGACAAAAACACCGCAAAATAAGATTACATCGAATAGATCTCCAAGAGAATCGAGGAGAACTTTGTATTGAGATCCAGAGAGAGAGAAGAAGCCATCTAGCTAATAACTATGGACCCAAAGGTCTGAGGTAAACTACTCACACATCAGCGGAGAGGCTATGGTGTTGATGTAGAAGCCCTCCATGATCGATGCCCCCTCCGGCGGAGCGCCGGAAAAGGCCCCAAGATGGGATCTCACGGGTACAGAAGGTTGCGGCGGTGGAAATAGGGTTTTTTCTCCTGTTCTGATGTTTGCGGGGTACGTAGGTATATATAGGAGGAAGAAGTAGGTCGGCGGAGCTACGAGGGGCCCACCAGGGTGGAGGACGCGCCCAGGGGGATAGGCACGCCCCCCTGCCACGTGGCCTCCTTGTTGATTTCTTGACGTCCACTCCAAGTCCTCTAGATCACGTTTGTTAAAAAATCACGTTCCCGAAGGTTTCATTCCGTTTGGACTCCGTTTGATATTCCTTTCCTTCGAAACACTGAAACAGGCAAAAAAATACAGCAATTTAGGATGGGCCTCCGGTTAATAGGTTAGTCCCAAAAATAATATAAAAGTGTATAATAAAGTCCATGGAACGTCCAAAAGAGAATATATAATAGCATGGAACAATAAAAAATTATAGATACGTTGGAGACGTATCACGGCTTAGGGCAAGAAACAACAGATCGAGAGCCAGGCAAAGCGTATTCGCTCCCTGGTCATCGAAACCCTAGCAATACCACCTCAACTGGAGTAGGCCTTTACCTTCACCGCAAGGGGCCGAACCAATATAAACTCCTCGTGTCCTTAGTCCCATTTTAACCCCTTTAATCTAACCTCGTCGCAATGGTTCCACAACTAAGTCCTTCCATGAGGACATCTGCCGTGACACTTCCACGACACCTTATGAAAACTAAGTAATCACAAAATACTTAGGCGCGGTGCATTAACTCCCACCTCATTTCTTGTTTCTTGACATATCCACCAATAAGAGATGTGGGGCGTGCATGTTTTCAATGACTTAGACTACCAAACACGACATGCAATGGTTAGTTCATTGCATGCAATGCTATTAATTAGCAAATAAATATTAATTTCTCTTGTTTTCCCCTCGTCCTTGGTCACGGTGCACAATCTAAGATGACTTATTCACTAGACGGAGGGAGTATATAAAATCTTACCAATAGTCAAAACCAAGTGTTACTACTACACCAAACAAGTTCAAAACGAGAAACTGGACCCACTCACGCTTCCTCTTCTTGGCATAACAATAGAGTACGGTAATTTTTTTAGAATGCTCTTGGCATGTCGCTAACATGTGATGAGTTAACCGACCTCAATAGACGACAGAAACGCCAGCCCGCCGCACTTTGAGAGAGACGAGGAGCGAGAAGCGATACGGGCTGGTGGATTACTAGAGCTAGGTGTCGCACGGAGGCCAAGAAATATGGTGATAGCGTGGGTTGGCCACGTACAGTATGATGTAACTACACTGGGCTGCCGTGTTTCGTACTCTTCCGGTCTACTGTGGAGATGATTGGTTGATTTTATATCGCTAAATAATATAAAATACTATGAGTGCAGATGCTCCACCACGAGGTTCCTTGCTCCTTCTCGGTCGTCGGGAATCTATGTTCTTCCACTCTTTTTTTTGACATGAGCTTTGTTCATCCTTTTGCCAACACGCGGGACATCTAGCATCAAGGTGCACGTGTCATGCAAGAAAATGGAGATAAGCAGTGCGTAAGTGAGTCGTGCACTACGATGGCACCTAGTACTACGTAATATTTTTCCTCCCCGATGGTACGTGAATACTGCACGTACTCAATGACGGAGCACGGGATGGTAGCCATGGACTGATGGACATGGTCGGCCCTTTTTGGAGAGAGTACTGAATACGTATTAAATTTGAAGTGTCCCGTCAACTCGCAGAACGACGAGAAGCACACACTGAATGACGGAGCACGAGATGGTAGCCATGGACATGGTCAACCCTTTTTGGAGACTAATGCACTACTTTTGATGTGTCTGGTCTACTCGCAAACGAGGAGAAGCGTTGCTTACTAGTACTAGTACACTATCGACTGTAGTACCATCATCATTGTTCGACTTTCGGAAGAGACGAGAGAACTTAATATTTATTTGCTAATTAATAACATTGCATGCAATGAACTAAGCACTGCATGTCGTGTTTGCTAGTCTCAAGTCATTAAAAGCATGCACACCCACATCTCTTTGGTTGATATGTCAAGAAACAAGAAACGAGGTAGAAGTTAATGCACCGTGCCTAAGTATTTTGGGATTATTTGATTTTCGTAAGATGACACCTAGATGGAGGGAGTATTATACTAGAAGGCTACAAGCCTAGCTATAGATGATGTGGCAGTGTCATGTAGCCATCAGCTGGTTATACTATTAACCATGCTCTTATAATACTCCTATATTTAGGAACGGAGGGAGTAGTTGGCATGCATGATACTACCTATAATACTCCCATTACAACCAGCCTGGTAGAATTAAAATAGCTAATCTAAATGGTCGCCGCCCAATCTCTTTGTCCTCCTCTAGCATCCGGCAGAAGAAGAATCGAGCAAGACACCGGCTGTATTCGCCGGCGTCGCCTCGGCGGTGGCCTTCATGGGATATAATCGGCGGTGGCCTCCCGTGTTCTACTTTTCCTCGATGATGGCGGTGGGCGGGGACATGCTGCCCGTCACCTTGTCCACATCCGCGTAGCTGCATCGCCTCGTCGACATCCGCGGCGGCTTCTTTCTCTGCCTGCATGTCGCGGCTACGCGCACGTCGACGGCGGATGGCGCAGTCGCAGACACTGGAGGCACTGTACGATGCGGCGGCATCGAGGGCAGCGATGATGCCCGTGCCGCCGTGCTCCCCGACAAGCCAGCGTGGAGCAAGTCGGCACTCTTCCTCGAGCTATATTGGAGAGGCCAGCTGCGGAACCACGCGCTGACTTAGTGCGGCAACTACCTCCGACGGGCTAGGCTAGGTAGGTGGAGAAGCGAGCTGCCGGGCTCGGCGGGCCACCCAGACGGCTTTTATGCCGGAGAACTGCTCTTCCTGCTCGTCGGATGCCGCCGAAAGAGTGGACAAAATGGTGGAAGGAGGAGCTTGGCCGGCGTCCTGCTCCTGAACGGACGTGTGTGTGGCCAGAGTTGGTTTCTCGCATTCCACACGGGTTTCTATATAGTGTACCAATTTTAAGTAGGACTAAGAACATCAATCATAACCGTTGATCTTATAAATCCAACGGCCATTATAAGTAGGATTCGCATGAATAGTACACTGCTGCTACCTCACTTGTGTTCTAGAACAATCAAGACAGAGGGATGCGATGGTTGCTTGTCCGTTTATTTTACCAGGCCACTTATTAGTGGTTGGGTTTTGTGATATGACGGCTTTACTATCGCGAGACTTGCGTGCAGCGCCGCCCTCTACACTAGTACTACATCGGTCGTGGTTTATTAGTCCCCCATTGATTCATTGATTTGACTGAAGATTTAACTAACAAAATGTTAGTGCATGTCAACAAAAACTATATCGTTGGATTAGTATTTGAACATAGTTTTCAATGTTATAATTTTAGGTGACATGCATCAACATTTATCGTACTATATATAATGTTAGTTCAATTTTTGGTCGTACTAATCTATAGTAAGGTGCCCGTGCGTTGCAAGGAACAGTGAAATGCATTGATCGGGGAGTTGTTTATTTTGACAAAGGATGTGGGGGTCATCTCATGTGTAACGGGTATCGATAGGTTTCTTCGAAGGGTTTGGCTAGGTCTCAGTCCAAGTCTCAGTCAAATGATATAGTATAAGAAGAAAAATAAAAAACTGAAAATAAATTTTTTGTACTAATCTCCATGCAAAATCAAAGTACTATATCATCGACTGAGACATAACGAAGTCCCAGTCGACTGAGACATAGCAAAAGTGTTCTTCGAATATTATTTCATCTCTAGAGCTCACAAACATCCGGGTGAAATAGATAAAAAAAGTATCTTTTGCAAACAAAAGCGTTCAACTGTTCAACCTGCATCCAAAACTTGTGAAGAAATAACACTTATTGTGCTTTGCAAGAAATGATCTTTAAGAATTAGTTTTTGAGTATCGATTGTTATACATGTTGGCTACAGATGACATGGCACTTTCTAATAGTCAACAGTTGGCTATACCATTAAGTATTAACCATGCCCTTATACACCTAGACGGAGGCATTAAATTAGGATGACTTGGAAGGGGGCTGAGGAGATGTAAGAAATGGTTCATCATAAGTCTTTCACCAGTACTGTAGTAAAAATTTCATACATGAAAGATTCTAGACTAAACCATAAATTGATACACTTTTATTCATGCGCGATACTCCAATAGAGCAAGATCATGCATGGAAGTCTCCACATGCTTAGACAGCGGATTACATTGAGCAAAGAATAATGATCAACATTTAACTTGGTAATGCATATGTCCAGGTGAACCTCCTTGGAGTCCCCGTGCACATTGTTGGGGGTCAAATCATGCCATGCGTCTTCCATGTCCACATCACCGGGAAGGTCCCAGCTCCGCACAGTCCTAGTCAGCTTGACGTAGCCAGTGTCGCCGCCCACGTACCTCCGAGGTCAGTGTCAGCGGCGTCGCCCCTGACGCACACTACAGAGACGGGGCGGCGGCCTGCGCGGGCCTCGCCGGTGCCCACGATCAACAGGAAGATGCTGCCGTCGTCCTCCGAGACTAGCAGGCGGCGGTGATCCTCCAGCGACCCCGACATGGTGAATGGGTAGTACGTCTCATACTTGATGTTCTTCGCCGCGGGCCAGTAGTGATAGACGGACGCCTACGTGAGGTGATGCACGAGGTCCGCCGGCGAGCCCCAAAACGGCATTGGGCACTCATAGCAGTAGACGAAGGGCTCCTTGGAGGCATCGACCAGGCCGTCCATGAAACGGGAGTGGCTGTAGGGGACGGTGCGCCAGTTGAATATATGAGCAAGTTACTACGAGATTTAGTCTGAATAAGCACAAAATAAATCATGATGGCTATAACAGAGATTAAACTAATCATGTGGACTAGCATAGTAGATGAACAGATCGAATCTAGGACACAGACTAGAAACATGAATTCTACCACGATTTCGAACAGGAAGGACAGAAACACATACGGTGCAACGGGAGTAGCACCGTTGGCGTTGAGGTTGTCGCCCATGTCGTTGAGGAAGAGGTTGCCGAGGTCGGGGAAGAAGTCGTCGTCGGTGAAGTCGTCGCTGCCAGCAGTCGCGAGAGTGTGCTCCCCAAATTTCAACAACGCCCGCCGAATGGAGCGCAGGAGGGAGTGGCTGTAGGGGACGTTGCGACCACCGAATGGAGCGCAGGAGTAGCCCACGAAGCAGTAGATGGTGCTCCTCCCTAGTCTCTACTCTTATCTCTATCTCTACTACTCTTCTTTGTTTTTTATAATATACTAGTAGTAGCTGTCAAATCGAATAGTACTGCGCCGTCCGCTGCACGCCCGGCTGAACACGCCTCCTCGCCTCCATCATACCCCTCTGTTAAACCCGCATAACTAGCTCATAACTAGCTCCAATGGGCTGTGTTGCCACATGACCACCGGATGGTTTGATTGAGCCCAGTCGAGATGGTTTAGTAGGAGAATGTGGATATTTCTCAAAAAAAGAACACGTGGAAAAAGTGAAGTAACGTGCAGTTCTCTTTAAATGAATGTACAGTTTTATGGCATGAATACTACTTCCCGCTTTTACAATATTGAACTTATCAGCATTTATACATCACTATAATTTCTTTTTCCTTGAATCTATTAGCACATATATTACTTCTTTTCCCTTTTACCAAAATCACTCTGTTATATTAAGACGTGCCTTGCACGTGTATACATACTAGTAAATGTAGGTTTTTGAATGCGGCGAGGAGGCGGGTACAACTGGGAGTGCAGCGGGCGGCGCCCTGGGCCGGCGCGCCACTTCAAATGGCGGATGCAGTGAGAGGTTGCGTCCGTTCTAACCCCCTTGACGGTGCACATCACCTTGTGTCCAGATCTGAGATGCCACGTGTACCGGATGAATGACTCCAAGCTCTACCACTGTGATGCAAGAGGTGCAAGCCGAGGAACACTTTTGGAGACACCCTCCTCGTCATCATCTGAGTCCTAGAAGATCTCACCCATATCATCATTAGGCATGTAGCCGCCTTCATAGACAACGTGCGCAGAAGGAGCAGAGGCGACTGGGGACGCACCACGTCGTGGGCACTCCGTACGTGCTCGTGTGCGTGCAGCGTGCGTGCTTTTCCATCGGTGCCAGCTCTAAGGCCGAGGCTGCGGTCGTCTTCGTCTCCGGCTAGTCGTTGAGCAACGACGGCAAAGAGGTGCTGCAAGAGATGCGTAGGTGCCATTGTTTGCGAGCTTCTCCGTAGCATGACGAACCGGACGTCACCGCAGATGGCGCATGCCTCCATGCAGCCGAGTGTGTGTGCATGCCTGTGTTATTCACGTGCATTCTGCGGCCGAGTGTGTGTGCATGCATGTGTTGTGTACGTGCGTTGTGTGCTCCATGGTGTGCGCGTTTGTGCATGAGTTGGATCGGCATGAGTTAGTGCGTTGGCGTGTGTACATGCGTGGCTGCATGTGTCCTGTACATGCGTGGCTTCTTGCGTGGTTATCAATATAAACTAATAAAATATCTTCAACTTAGCATCCTGATGTATCGTCTCTAGTGGTTAGCAAAGAGTTCATGTTCTTTTATTTGTTTATAGGTGGGCAGGCGGCAAAAAACAGGGGAAAACGCGCAAGGTTCCTTGCAGACGCTCCACCGCGAGGTTCCTTGCTCCTTCTCGGTCGTCGGGAATCTATGTTCTTCCACTCTTTTTTACGTGAGCTTTGTTCATCCTTTTGCCAACACGCGAGACATCTAGCATCAAGGTGCACATGTCATGCAAGAAAATGGAGATAATTAGATAAGCAGTGCGTAAGTGAGTCGTGAACTTCGATGGCACCTACTCCTATACGCAATAATTTTTCTCCTCGATGGCACGTGAATAGTGCATGTACTCAACGATGGAGCACGGGATGGTAGCCATGACATGGTCAGCCCTTTTTTGGAGAGAGTACGTACTAAATAACTTTGATGTGTCCCGTCAACTCGCAGAACGACGAGAAGCCTGCTTACTACGCCTTCTCCCTCGCCAACACGTGCGCGGTGGCTCTCAACACGAGGAGAAACTTTTGCTTACAAGCGGTGGACGTGCAGCAGTTCATTTGGTGTCAGATTGCCAGAAGTACTACTGTAGTACCACCATTATTGTTTGACTTCCGGAAGAGGCGAAGAGCCAAGCGCAAGGCTAGCCATAGTGGCAGTAACATAAGTAGGAGTATCTCCTTTTTTATTCTAGAAACAACCACACGCGAATATTGGACGGTAGCAGCACATCAACTGAATCAAAAATCAAAACCTTCCTGCCCGGCGCCAGCTGAGCCCGCCGCTCCACATTGATGGCAAGTCAGGGCGACGCGACCTCTCACTGCTTCCGCCGTTGAAGCGGCGCGCCAACCGAGGGCACCGTCCGCTGCACGCCCGGCATTTCAGACTACACATACTTTGTGAGACAAAAGGTGGGGCCATTATTAATGATATAGTATTATACTAAAGGGACTAACTATTGTAAGCAGGCTCCGTATTAGGTTGGTTCTAGATGATGTGTCAACTTCATATAGCCGGATGTTGGCTATACTATTAACCATGCTCTAAGTGTGGTGTGAGTCAGAAAATTTATTAAGTCACTAATTAATAATTATCAGACGCCTTAATTACTCAGCCGTTTCTAATTCTTTTGGAAAGTGGGGCCATTATTGACTTGGACATGGGGTTTGGGCCACAGGCCTACTATTATACTACTTGGTCTTACTCGCACGACCAACCTGACAGGCTCTACCCTAGCCGCCGCTGTATCATATGGTTTCGCACCATTCCAGATCTTAGCACCGCCACGCAATTCTTCTCCATCCCTCCTTCCGGCGTGCACCGCGAGAAGGGACAGCAGTCCTCCGAACCCCGCCTTTCGTGATCCTGTACGGGAGAGGGGCGATCAGGTTTTTGGGGAGCACACTCCTGTGACTGCTGCCAGCGACGACTTCCTCAACGACAGCCTTCTTCCCCGACCTCGGTAACCTCTTCATCAACGACATGAGTGACAACATCAACCCAGCGGTTCTGCTCCCGCTGTACAGTATGTGATTCTGTCCTCCTGGTTTAGTCCGCATCATTACTTTGATCTTTGCAATTGTCGTCATGATCTATTTACTGTTGATTCAGATTACATCTCATAGTAAATTGCTCATATATTCAACAATCCAATCCAAAAACCTGATTATAGGCAATTTACTCCGAGTGGTTTTGCTGCGCTTTTGAAGCCGCCTACTTTTAAGGGGGTGCAATATAAAAGGTGGCACACAAGAGCAGTATATATATTGGTTTCAGATCATGTACTGCTATGACGCCACTAAGGGTAAGCCTGAGGGCGATCTTAATCCTACACAGCAGGAAGCTTTTGAGAACATGGATACCCTCTTCAAAGCCGCCCTGCTGAGTGTTCTTGACGATTTCATTGTGGATTCATATGTCGTTTGACAGCGGCAAAGACATGTGGGCTGCGCTCAAGGCCATGTTTGGGGCCTCGGGCGCTGGCAATGAGTTGTACGTCAGGGAGAAATTCTGTGACTACAAGATAACTGATGAGCGCTCTGTTGTTCAGCAGACTCATGAGATACAGTCACTCGCTAAGGAACTTGAGTACTTCAAGTGTGTGTTGCCGGACAAATTTGTTGCTGGGACCATCATTGTCAAGCTTCCACCTTCGTGGAACGATTTTGCTACTTCTCTGAAAAAAAGAGACATGAGTTTTCCATTTCGGATCTCATTAGCACTCTTCATTTTGAAGAGAAGGCGAGAGCAAAAGACACACGTGCTTGGGTCGCTGAGGGAGCTTCTAGTGCCCACATGGTACACGAGAAGAACTTCCAGCCCAACCAGCCCCAAAACAACAAGAACAAATCTCAGGGGAAAGGCAAGTTTGATGCAAAGAACAAGCCGTCACATTCTACCAACTTCAAGAAGAATTCTCATAACGGGAAGGGATACAAACCTCAATTTTGGTAGCACCACACAAAACTTATATGGCTGCATCTACCTCCTGTCAGCTAACCTCATGGTGCTCCAGGTATTCCTACATTCGTAACTAGGTACAATCACCACCGCAAGATGAAATAAGCTTATTCGTACGTTGACTTGCTGATTGCAGTGCGGAACGATCCTGTCATGTGTGGAGTAGCAAACAAGCAGTGCAGCCGAAGGTGGAAATCAACCAAGGACTTATGAAATTATATATAATCTTCCTCAGGAAGGTCAGTATCCCCTTCGTCCAGATGATCATGTTTTGTCATGCCGAGCTATTGATATGTGCTACTGTTTTGCAACACCGTTTAAGTATAGCTATTGTTTTCCTATCTTTTCAGATTCAGGACAATGAAGATGATTTCAGGGAAACTGCACAATACATGTTGAGTCATCTCTATTGCCTCATGTGTTTGCTGCAAATGTGTCAGCATCAATTGCAAGATGAGGCAGCTAGCTAGCTGTGGAGTTGCCAACATGCTCAAAGTGCTCGCAACATTGAGAAGAAACAAGCATGCCCAGGAAATTAAGGAAATTAATGCGTGCGCAGGGAGGCCCTTTGCTCAGAGAAGCATCGACCGATTTTCTTTATTTCCACACCTTCTCACAGCTTTGTATTGGTTATAGTATGGTGAATCATTGAGATGCATAAACATGCTGAACTTTTGTTCTTCTGAATGTTAGTATGCATACCGTATCTTCTGAAGCTTGGTTTAATGTAAATGTTGACTAGCCTGTGAACCTTCACAATCTAGTAAGTATATTGTAGGCCTGTTATTTGACACCTCACTTTGCCGCGCTACGTGACCAGTGTGAGTGTCTGCATCCAGTACCGCATCCTCTAATTTGGTGGATGCCAAGTTGAAAAAGGTTACCGATGAGTAGCCATAAGCTGGAGGTGTCTCTTTTTTTTCTTTTGAATGGGAAATAAGCTGGAGAGTGTCTCGGGCTGCCTCTAGCACAAGGCCCTCCAGTACGAAACATGGGAAGCCGACTGGGCCGATACAAAAGCCTATCCATCTTAAAGCCCATTTGTTTTTTTGCAAGGAGAAGCCCATATTTCTTGAAGAGGGGGCGATCCCAGGAAAACCCTCCTTCCTCCTCGCTTCCACTTATGCTTCCGTCTCGCCCCAATTCCCCCCGCTCCCCATCTTCCTCACTCTTCCAAAAAAACCGCTCACCTTTTTCCTCACTCGTACAGAAAACGCTTGCTCCTCTTCTTCCACTCCTACAGAAAACCCCAGCCCTCCTTCCCCACTCGCACTGCCACTAGGCTCGTCTCTAGCTACTCTGCTCAAACCTGTGAGCTTGGCGCGACGCCCACAAGGAAAATGAAGTCGGCTGGCCCCAGCACCAAGAAGATGAGGCTCCCGCCAGCGGCGATGCCGGTTGTAAATCCCGCACCCGGCATCGCGGGGAGAAGCGACGAGCCCCCCCCACCCGGATCTAAGGAACTGGTAGAATCTTAGGTGGACCGCATCAGCGATCTCCCGGACGTCATCCTTCAGGAGATCATCTCGCTTCTCCCCACCAAGGATTGTTGCCACACACAAGTCCTCTCAACTCGGTGGCGCCCTCTATGGCGCACCGTGCCCCTCAATCTCGACCGTCGTCAGATATCTGTCCTTCCTGAATTTGATCTCCTCAGAGCCATCGTCTCCTCTCACCAGCAGGGCCCCGTTCAATGCCTCTGCATCCCGACACGCTACCTGCTGTCCATACCCGGCATGGTGGACGCTTGGCTGACGCCCCCTGAATTCGGAAAACTCCAGCAGTTTGAGTTCTACCATTACCACGAAAGTTTCATACCACGAACATACCAAGAATTCGTGCCCACACCACCGTTGTCCATCTCGCGGTTTTCCTCCTCTCTCCACACCGCCACCTTCGCCCGGTGCCATCTACCATACGATCTGGTACAAATGCTTCGACTCCCACTGCTAAAAAGACTTTCACTTGTGGTGGTTTATCTGTCGGAGGCCTCACTGCACAGCATCATCCACTCCAGTTGCCCTGCCCTGGAGCGCTTGCTGATTGTTTTGGGAATAGAAATCCCTATCAGTTGTCTCCAAATAAAGTCGCCTCACCTTAAATGCATTGGAATTTGTTTTGAAGGACATCAGCTCATCATCGAAGATGCCCCTTCACTTGAAAGGTTGCTCCTTGATAATTGTTATAAACCTTCGCAAATAACTGTCGTCTTTGTGCCCAAACTGGAGACCTTGGGTGTAATTCGTGATCCGTTTAATGTTCACAAGGAGTTGGTGTTTGGCTCCTCACTTTTTCAGGTACCGTATATTATCATCTACACATTTGTATCATAAGCTGCATTTTTCATTTGTGCGCATAAGTTTTATATCATCTTGGAGTACACTTTGGGTACTAATATTATGTTATATGCTCAATGAAGAGTTCGTCCATGGATAGCCTATCAATGCTGCTGGATTCTGTCAAGATCTTATATATCGGAATGTATAGTTGTGATTTGAACATAATTATTGGCTTGCTGCGATGCTTTCGGTCTCTGGAGAATTTATATATGGAGGTGATGATTTCATGCACATTGAGAGACTGTATATATTGTACTAGAATTAGCCGTTCAGCTGTTGCTGTTTTGACATACTCTTTTTTCAGACCTTAACTGTTTTCAAATCTTCATGTCTACTTAGGTACTGCAAGCACATGGTGACAAACGTATAACCAATCGGTGGCGTAATAAGCACCAGGATTTTCTCAGTTCTCATGGCATTCGTTTGAGGACAATAACGATGGAAGGATATGCATCCAACCAGGCAAACAGAAGCTTTGTCACATTCTTCCTATTGAATGCGAGGTTACTATTGTCCCTGAGGCTTAAGTTTTACCGGAAGAGATTTTTCACGGACGGACATGTTGAAGAGCAAAAAAAGAAGTTTCAGGTGGACAAATGGGCTTCTAAACATGCTCGGCTTCTATTTACAACAAGTTGTAGTCATCGTGCAATAAATTTTTATGCACAGGATGTTGATTTTATGGATCAGACCGATCCATTTGTTTGTGACTGCGAAAATGAGTGGTTGGGTTAGATGTTACTGCCATGTTCAATCTGGGTTTTGTCTAAAAATTTGATGAACAATTAACCCTTGGGCTTTTTGTACCGTTCGTAAGCTTGAGTTGCATGTTGTTGCCCTCGTACTACCCTCCACTTGCCACTACACTGCCGCATCTTCCACGGTTGCTGTTCCTTCCCGTCCGAGGCCTCGCCGTCATTCTCCGCCTTGGTTCGCTCGCTGTGCTCGCCTCCGTCTGGCGTTGTCAACATGGTCAAAGACCAAGAGGAATCAGGAGATGACTGTACGTGGAGAGGCTGACAGTAGGGACCCACCAGGGTCATTGCATTACACAAGCAGGTGCCTCGTTATTACAAGCCAAAAAAATACTTCCTCCTAATTCCTCACTGCTAGAAAATCACTTAAATTTCTTAAAAGGTCAAATGACCCCTGAAATTTTCCAAAAGTATTAGTACTACAAAATTTCTCGTTCATTTAAAACACCATCCGTTGCCACTTTACTCCAAATTCGTCTTTCACAGCTAATAAAAAATATGTACAACATCACACACAGTTGTTTTCTAGGAACCATTTGCGATGAAAATATATGGGTCTATTTAAGTCTCCCTCCTTAAACTTCATCGGCTCGTCGGCTCCAATGCCGGCAACCCCTGAATCCACGAATCCCAATCCCCATTCCCACACCCCCTTCTTGCAAAGATGACACCATGGAAACACTTCAGGAAGGCTCGTACGATGGCCGCGTCCCCCCCCCCGAGCGCCACCGTCTGTGCCGAGAGCGCGGCCGCCTACGTCGAGAGTGCCGCCGCATCCGCATTGAGCGCGGCCGTCTATGCCGAGAGTGCCGCCGCATCCGCATTGAGCGTGGCCGCTTCCACCGAGAGGGCGTCTGCGGCAGCCGAGACGGCTGCAGCTGCTGCTGCGACGGCGGCTGCAAACGCCGAGAGCGCTCGAGCTGCCGTCCGTGCCGCTGATACGTCTCCATCGTATCTACTTTTCCAAACACTTTTGCCCTTGTTTTGGAGTCTAACTTGCATGATTTGAATGGAACTAACCCGGACTGATGCTGTTTTCAGCAGAATTGCCATGGTGTTATTTTTGTGCAGAAATAAAAGTTCTCGGAATGACCTAAAACTTCACGAAGAATATTTTTGGAATTTATAAAAAATACTGGCGAAAGAATCAAGACCAGGGGGCCCACAACCTGTCCACGAGGGTGGGGGGCGCGCCCCCTGCCTCGTGGGCCCCCTGGTGCTCCACCGACCTCAACTCCAACTCCATATATTCACGTTTGGGGAGAAAAAAATCAGAGAGAAGGATTCATCGCGTTTTATGATACGGAGCCACTGCCAAGCCCTAAACTCTCTCGGGAGGCCTGATCTGGAGTCCATTCGGGGCTCCGGAGAGGGGAATCCGTCATCGTCGTCATCATCAACCTTCCTCCATCACCAATTTCATGATGCTCACCGCCGTGCGTGAGTAATTCCATCGTAGGCTTGCTGGACAGTGATGGGTTGGATGAGATTTATCATGTAATCGAGTTAGTTTTGTTAGGGTTTGATCCCTAGTATCCATTATGTTCTGAGATTGATGTTGCTATGACTTTGCTATGCTTAATGCTTGTCACTAGGGCCCGAGTGCCATGATTTCAGATCTGAACCTATTATGTTTTCATGAATATATGTGAGTTCTTGATCCTATCTTGGAAGTCATTAGTCACCTACTATGTGTTATGATCCGGCAACTCCGAAGTGACAATAATTGGGACCAGTCCCGGTGATGACCGTAGTTTGAGGAGCTCATTTATTCACTATGTGTTAATGCTTTGGTCCGGTACTCTATTAAAAGGAGGCCTTAATATCCCTTAGTTTCCAATAGGACCCTGCTGCCACGGGAGGGTAGGACAAAAGATGTCATGCAAGTTCTTTTCCATAAGCATGTATGATTATATTCGGAATACATGCCTACATTACATTGATGAACTGGAGCTAGTTCTGTGTCACCCTTTGTTATAATTGTTGCATGAAGAATCACATCCGACATAATTCTCCATCACCGATCCAATGCCTACGAGCTTTTCACATATTGATCTTTGCTTATTTACTTTACCCTTGCCACTGTTACAATTACTACAAAGTTGCTACTGTTATTTTTGCCACCGTTACCGTTACTTCCATATTACTCTCCTACTAAATACTTTGTTGCAGATATTAAGTTATCCAGGTGTGGTTGAATTGACAACTCAACTGCTAATACTTGAGAATATTCTTTGGCTCCCCTTGTGTCGAATCAATAAATTTGGGTTGAATACTCTACCCTTGAAAACTGTTGCGACCCCCTATACTTGTGGGTTATCAAGACTATTTTCTGGCGCTGTTGCCGGGGAGCATAGCTCTATTCTTTGAGTCACTTGGGATTTATATCTGCTGGTCACTATGAGGAACTTGAAAGATGAGAAAACCAAAATTTATCCCTCAACTACGAGGGGAGGTAAGGAACTGCCATCTAGCTCTGCACTTGATTCTCCTTCTATTTTGAGTAAACTTGCAACACCTAAACCTGCTTCTGCTATTAATTCTGATATGTTGCACGTTATTGATGATGCCACTTCTGCTATGCATGATACTTATGATGAAACTACTTCTATGCTTCATACTACTGTGCCACTAGGTGAATTTCTTGATGAACAACTTGCTAGGGCTAGAGAGAATGAAATTATTGAAACTGATAATATTGATGAAAGTGATGATGAAGATTCTCCCCCTAGATATGAATTGCCTGTTGTGCCTGAGGGTTATTTTATGGATGAAGAAACTGCTAGAGACTTTCTTGCTTGCAAAGATAGGAATGATCTTAAGAAATTACTAGCTAAGCTGAAGGAAAAATGCTAGAATGAAATATGACCCTGCTTTTGCTACTTCACCTATCTGTGTTACTGATAAGGATTATGATTTCTCTGTTGATCCTGAGATAATTACTTTGGTTGAATCTGATCCTTTTTGGCTATGAATATGAAACTGTTGTGGCACATCTTACTAAATTAAATGATATAGCTACCCTATTCACTAATGATGAGAAAACTCGTTACTACTATATCCTTAAGTTATTTCCGTTCTCATTAAAGGGTGATGCTAAAACATGGTTTAATGCTCTTGATCCTGGTTGTGTGCGTAGTCCCCAGGATATGATTTATTACTTCTCTGCTAAATATTTCCCCGCTCATAAGAAACAAGCTGCTTTAAGGGAAATATATAATTTTGTGCAAATTGAAGAAGAGAGTCTCCCACAAGCTTGGGGGAGGCTTCTCCAATTACTTAATGCTTTGCCTGATCATCCTCTCAAGAAAAATGAAATACTTGATATCTTTTATAATGGACTAACCGATGCTTCCAGAGACCACCTGGATAGTTGTGCTGGTTGTGTTTTCAGGGAAAGAATAGTTGATCAAGCTGAATTACTATTAAATAATATGTTGACTAATGAAAATAATTGGACACTTCCTGAACCAACTCCTAAGCCAACTCCGAAAAAAGGGGTATTCTATTTCTCAGTCCTGAAGATATGCAAGAGGCAAAGAAATCTATGAAAGAAAAAGGTATTAAAGCTGAAGATGTTAAGAATTTACCACCTATTGAAGAAATACATGGTCTTGATAACCCGACACAGGTAGTAAAGGTTAATTCTCTCTATAGATTTGATGAAGGTGAAATTCCTTGTTATAAGTCTGCTAGCCAATGCTTAGATGAGTGATAATTTCATTGTTAAACAAGAAAACTTCAATTCTTATGTTGGTAGACAATTGAAACTCAATGCTTATATGATTGAACACTTGAGTGATTATATGTCTAGAGTTAAAGGTGAACTTAAACTCATTAGTAAACATGCTTCTATGGTTACCACTCAAGTAGAACAAGTGCTTAAAGCTCAAAATGATTTGCTCAATGAATTAAATAACAAGAAAAATGACAATGCTGTTAGAGTTATGACTAGAGGGGGTAAAATGACTCAGGAACCTTTGTATCCCGAGGGCCACCCTAAGAGAATTGAGCAAGATTCTCAGAGAACTAACGTTGATGCACCTAGTCCTTCTAAGAGGAAGAAAAACAAAAATGATAGGACTTTGCATGCTTCTAGTGAACCTGTTGTAGACACACCTGAGAATCCCAATGATATTTTATTTCTGATGCTGAAACACAATCTGGTGATGAACATGAACCTAATGATAATGTTCATGTTGATGCTCAACCTAGGAATACCAATGATGTAGAAATTGAACCTGCTGTTGATAACCCATAATCAAAGAATCAACGTTATGATAAAAGAGACTTTATTGCTAGGAAGCACGGTAAAGAAAGAGAACCATGGGTTCAGAAACCCATGCCCTTTCCTCCTAAACCATCCAAGAAAAAGGATGATGAGGATTTTGAGCGCTTTGCTGAAATGATTAGACCTATCTTTTTGCGTATGCGTTTGACTGATATGCTTAAAATGAATCCTTATGCGAAGTATATGAAAGAAATTGTTACTAATAAGAGAAAGATACCGGAAGCTGAAATTTCCACCATGCTTGCTAATTATACTTTTAAGGGTGGAATACCTAAGAAACTTGGAGATCCAGGAGTACCAACTATACCATGCACCATTAAAAGAAACTATGTCAAAACTGCTTTATGTGATCTTGGAGCCGGTGTTAGTGTTATGCCTCTCTCTTTATATCGTAGACTTGATTTGAATAAGTTGACACCTACTGAAATATCTTTGCAAATGGCTGATAAATCAACTACTATACCTGTCGGTATTTGTGAGGATGTGCCTGTTGTGGTAGCAAATGTTACTATTCTAACAGACTTTGTTATTCTTGATATTCCCGAGGTCGATAGTATGTCAATTATCCTTGGTAGACCCTTTTTGAATATTGCAGGGGCTGTTATTTATTGCAAAAAAGGCAATGTCACTTTTCATGTTAATGGTAATGAGCATACAATACACTTTCCGAGGAAACAACCTCATGTCCACGTATCAACTCTATTGGAAAAATTCCATCGATTACTATTGGAGGTTTTGAATTTCCTCTTCCTACTGTCAAGAAGAAATATGATATTCTTATTATTGGGGATGTGCATATCCCCGTTGAGGTAACTTAGTGTTATTCGAAATTTCTCCGGTTTCATGCGATTCGGAATGGGTTTGTTAACAAGACTTGATCAACCTTGTTAGTGGCTTCCTTTTGATGAGCATGAGATGGATGAAGTTAGAAAGCACAACCTTCTGTACCCTCCTTTTACTTTCTGTTATTTAGATTAAATAAAGCAAAAATAGTATTCTCAGTCTGTTTTCTGAATTATCCTTGCAATAAAAATGCCTAGCTAGGGGCGTTAAACGATAGCGCTTGTTGGGAGGCAACCCAATTTTATTTTTGTTCCTTGATTTTTGTTCCTGTTTAGTAATAAATAATTCATATAGCCTCTGGTTAGATGAGGTTTTATGTTTTAATTAGTGTTTGTGCCAAGTAAAACCTATAGGATCTTCTTGGGTGATAATTATTTGATCCTGCTGAAAAAGACAGAAACTTTCTGCTCACAAAAACAATTGTTAAAAATCACCAGAAAGTGATAAAATACTGATTCCAATTGCAATAGATCAATAATCAAATTATCTAGGTCGTCCCATTTTGGTAGATTTTTCTGAGTTACGTAAGTTTGCGTTTGATGCAGATTACTTCAGACTATTCTGTTTTTGACAGATTCTGTTTTTCGTGTGTTGTTTGCTTATTTTGATGAATCTATGGCTAGTATCGGGGGGGGGGGGGTATGAACCATAGATAAGTTGTAATACAGTAGGTTTAACACCAATATAAATAAATAATGAGTTCATTACAGTACCTTAAAGTGGTGGTTTGTTGTATTTTGCTAACAGAGCTCATGAGATTTTCTGTTGAGTTTTGTGTTGTGAAGTTTTCAAGATTTTGGGTAAAGATTTGATGGATTTTGGAACAAGGATTGGCAAGAGCCTAAGCTTGGGGATGCCCAAGGCACCCTAAGGTAAAATTCAAGGACAACCAAAAGCCTAAGCTTGGGGGAGTACGTATTTCTCGCCGACATTACATTCATATTCACACACTCATTCTAGTTGTCGGTGCTCATACTCTTTCATTGTACTATCCATGCTAGTTTATTTTCCTTTTTATGCTTTCTTCTTGTGTGTTTGAAAAACCTTAAGAAAAACCAAAAAAAATAGTTGTAGCTTCTAGCTAGTTTACTTTCCATGCTTGTAGTAGTAATAATTAAAAGAAAACCCAAAAAGATTTCTCGTTCTTATTTTGCTTGTTGGGAGCTTTCCCGTATAAATAGTTTTATTTCCTTTGTTTTCTTTGGGGGGTCGAGAGGAGAAGACCATAATGAAAATGTTGAAGTGGCTCTTATTTGCCTTATTGTTGATTTAACAAAGAGCCTTGAAGGAAATATGCCCTAGAGGCAATAATAAAGTTATTATTTATTTCCTTATTTCATGATAAATGTTTATTATTCATGCTAGAAATGTATTAACCGGAAACTTGATACATGTGTGAATACATAGACAAAACAAAGTGTCACTAGTATGCCTCTACTTGACTAGCTCGTTGAATAAAAGATGGTTAAGTTTCCTAGCCATAGACATGAGTTGTCATTTGATTAACGGGATCACATCATTAGGAGAATGATGTGATTGACTTGACCCATTCCGTTAGCTTAGCACTTGATCGTTTAGTTTGTTGCTATTGCTTTCTTCATGACTTATACATGTTCCTATGACTATGAGATTATGCAACTCCCGTTTACCGGAGGAACACTTTGTGTGCTACCAAACGTCACAACGTAACTGGGTGATTATAAAGGTGCTCTACAGGTGTCTCCGAAGGTACTTGTTGAGTTGGTGTATTTCAAGATTAGGATTTGTCACTCCGATTGTCGGAGAGATATCTCTGGGCCCACTCGGTAATACACATCACTATAAGCCTTGCAAGCATTGTAACTAATGAGTTAGTTGCGGGATGATGTATTGCGGAATGAGTAAAGAGACTTGCCGGTAACGAGATTGAACCAGGTATTGAGATATCGACGATCGAATCTCGGGCAAGTAACATATCGATGACAAAGGGAACAACGTATGTTGTTATGCGGTTTGACCGATGAAGATCTTCGTAGAATATGTGGGAGCCAATATGAGCATCCAGGTTCCGCTATTGATTATTGACCGGAGACGTGTCTCGGTCATGTCTACATAGTTCTCGAACCCGTAGGGTCCGCACGCTTAACGTTCGGTGACGATTGTATTATGAGTTTATGTGTTTTGATGTACCGAAGGTAGTTCGGAGTACCGGATGAGATCGGGGACATGACGAGGAGTCTCGAAGTGGTCGAGACGTAAAGATCAATATATTGGATGACTATATTTGGACATCGGAAAGGTTCCGAGTGATTTGGGTATTTTTCGGAGTACCGGGGAGTTACGGGAATACGGGGGAAGAAGTATATGGGCCTTATTGGGCTTTAGGGGAGAGAGAAAGGCAGGCCGCGCCCCCCAATGACTAGTCCGAATTGGACTAGGGGGAGGGGCGGCGCCCCCTCCTTCCTTCTCTTCTCTCTTCCCCTTCCTTGTCTCCTACTCCTACTACATGGAAGGGGAGGAATCCTACTCCCACCGCCATAGGGGCCAGCCCTCTCCCCCTCCTCCACTCCTTTATATACGTGGCCAGGGGGCACCCCATAGACACAACAATTGATCCCTTGGATCTCTTAGCCGTGTGCGGTGCCCCCCTCCACCATATACCACCTCGATCATATCGTAGCGATGCTTAGGCGAAGCCCTGCGTCGGTAGCAACATCATCACTGTCATCACGCCATCATGCTAACGGAACTCTCCCGTGAAGCTCTGCTAGATCGGAGTTCGCGGGATGTCATCGAGCTGAACGTGTGCTGAACTCGGAGGTGCCGTATGTTCGGTACTTGGATCGGTCGGATCATGAAGACGTACGACTACATCAACCGCGTTGTGCTAACGCTTTCGCTTTCGGTCTACGAGGGTACGTGGACACACTCTCCCCTCTCGTTGCTATGCATCACCATGATCCTGCGTGTGCGTAGGAATTTTTTTGAAATTACTACGTTCCCCAACAAGCCTATATTACCTTGTCTTCTCCCTTGAATTAAATGCTTGCAGATTCCAGCTTAGTCCAATGCACGTGCACTATTATTATTATCCACATCGTTTGGTCATGCAAGTGAAAGGCAATAATGACGATATATGATGGACTGATTGAGATGAGAGAAGCTGGCATGAACTCGACCTCTCTTGTTTTTGTAAATATGATTAGTTCATCGTTCCTGACTCAGTCTATTATGAATGAACATGTTTGCAATGACAATTAGAGATTATAGTTGCTTATGCCATGCTTAATTTGCTAGGAGTTTATAATGGTTTACCTTGCGTGCCAACATGCTATTAAAATGGTTGTGATGTGGTATGATAGGGTGGTATCCTCCTTTGAACGATTCAAGTGGCTTGACTTCGCACATGTTCATTCATGTAGTCGAAACAAAATCAACATAGCCTCCACGATATTTATGTTCATGGTGGATTATATCCTACTCATGCTTGCACTCAATGTTTATTAATTTTAATGCATGTCCATGACTGTTGTCGCTCTCTAGTTGGTCGCTTCCCAGTCTCTTTCTAGCCTTCACTTGTACTAAGCGGGAATACTGCTTGTGCATCCACTTCCATAAACCCCAAAGTTATTCCATATGAGTGCACCATACCTTCCTATATGCGGTATCTACCTGCCATTCCAAGTAAATTTGTATGTGCCAAACTCTAAACCTTCAAATGAAATTCTATTTTGTATGCTCGAATAGCTCATGTATCAACTAGGGATGTTTGTATCTTCCATGTTAGGCGGGTTATTCTCAAGAGGAGTGGACTCTGCTCCTCACTCATGAGAAAATGGCTGGTCACCGGGATGACCAGTCCCATGCTCTAAGCAAATCAAATCAAAATAATTGCAAACAAAACTCCCCTAGGACTGTTGTTAGTTGGAGGCACCCGTTGTTTCGGACAAGCCATGGATTGATGTTTGTTGGTGGAGGGGGAGTATAAACTTTACCATTTCTGTTTGGGAACTGCCTATAATGTGTGTAGCATGGAAGATATCGAGATCTCTCGGTTGTTATGTTGACAATGAAAGTATGCCACTCAAAATATTATTTATCTCTATTTCAAAAATCGAGCTCTGGCACCTCTACAAATCCCTGCTACCCTCTGCGAAGGGCCTATCTATTTACTTTTATGTTGAGTCATCATCCTCTTATTAAAAAGCACCAGTTGGAGAGCACCGCTGTCATTTGCATCAATTACTATTAATTTATATTGAGTATGACTGTGACTGGATCTCTTTTACCATAAATTACAATTTCTAGTCAGTCCTTGATCTTCAGAGGTGCTCTGCATTTATGTTTTGCGGTCTCAGAAAGGGCTAGAGAGATACCATCTTGTTATATCATATTATGATTGTTTTGAGAATTGTCATCCGAGATTTATTATTATTGCTCGCTAGTTGATTATGCCATTGATATGAGTAAACATGAGACCTAAATGTTATTGTGAATATGGTTAGTTCATAATCTTTGCTGAAAACTTGAATGCTGGCTTTACATATTTGCAACAACAAGAGCAAGCAGAGTTTGTAAAAGTTTTTCTTTATCACTTTTAGTTTGTTAACTGAATTGCTTGAGGACAAGCAAATGTTTAATCTTGGGGGAGTTGATACTTCTCCATCGTATCTACTTTTCCAAACACTTTTGCCCTTGTTTTGGACTCTAACTTGCATGATTTGAATGGAACTAACCCGGACTGACAATGTTTTCAGTAGAATTGCCATGGTGTTATTTTTGTTTAGAAATAAAAGTTCTCGGAATGACCTGAAACTTCACGGAGAATATTTTTTGAATTTATAAAAAATACTGGCGAAAGAATCAAGATCAGGAGGCCCACACCCTGTCCACGAGGGTGGGGGGGGGGGCGCCTGCCCCATGGGCGCGCCCCCTGCCTTGTGGGCCCCCTGGTGCTCCACCGACCTCAACTCCAACTCCATATATTCACGTTCGGGGAGAAAAAAAAATCAGAGAGAAGGATTCATCGCGTTTTATGATACGGAGCCACCGCCAAGCCCTAAACTCTCTCGGGAGGGCTGATCTGGAGTCCGTTCGCGGCTCCGGAGAGGGGAATCCGTCGCCGTCGTCATCATCAACCTTCCTCCATCACCAATTTCATGATGCTCACCGCAGTGCGTGATTAATTCCATCGTAGGCTTGCTGGACGGTGATGGGTTGGATGAGATTTATCATGTAATTGAGTTAGTTTTGTTAGGGTTTGATCCCTATTATCCATTATGTTTTGAGATTGATGTTGCTATGACTTTGCTATGCTTAATGCTTGTCACTAGGGCCCGAGTGCCATGATTCCAGATCTGAGCCTATTATGTTTTCATGAATATATGTGAGTTCTTGATCCTATCTTGCAAGTCATTAATCACCTACTATGTGTTATGATCCGGCAGCCCCGAAGTGACAATAATCGGGACCACTCCCGGTGATGACCGTAGTTTGAGGAGTTCATGTATTCACTATGTGTTAATGCTTTGGTTCGGTACTTAAAAGGAGGCCTTAATATCCCTTAGTTTCCAATAGGACCCCGCTGCCATGGGAGGGTAGGACAAAAGATGTCATGCAAGTTCTTTTCCATAAGCATGTATGACTATATTTGGAATACATGCCTACATTACATTGATGAACTGGAGCTAGTTCTGTGCCACCCTATGTTATAACTATTGCATGAAGAATCACATCCGACATAATTCTCCATCACTTATCCAATGCCTACGAGCTTTTCACATATTGATCTTTGCTTATTTACTTTTGCCACCGTTACCATTACTTCCATACTACTTTGCTACTAAATACTTTGTTGTAGATATTAAGTTATCTAGGTGTGGTTGAATTGACAACTCAACTGCTAATACTTGAGAATATTCTTTGGCTCCCCTTGTGTCGAATCAATAATTTTGGGTTGAATACTCTACCCTCGAAAACTGTTGCGATCCCCTATACTTGTGGGTTATCAGCCGCCGATGTCGCCTTGGCCCGGGTCGACACCATCCACACCAAGATCGAGGATGCACACGCCAAGATATTCCAGGCCACCTCGGCCTCCAGCATGCAACCCACGTCTGAAAAGGCGGCGGTGGCCATGGAGCACTTGCTTCCTCATGAGGTCGCCGAGCGGGAGCTGGAGATGCAGGAGGCGGCAGAGATCGAGGAGCGCCGGGAGGAGGAGTTGCGCTTGGCCGAGGTCGAGGTGGAGAAGAGTCTGTCCGTCGAGGAATCGGTGGGGGAGTACCAACGTGTGACGCCCCCGATTCAATCATACACTAATCATACACGCAAACGTGTACGATCAAGATCAGGGACTCACGGGAAGATATCACAACACAACTCTAAAAATAAAATAAGTCATACAAGCATCATAATACAAGCCAGGGGCCTCGAGGGCTCGAATACAAGTGCTCAATCATAGACGAGTCAGCGGAAGCAACAATATCTGAGTACAGACATAAGTTAAACAAGTTGCCATAAGATGGCTAGCACAAACTGGGATACAGATCGAAAGAGGCGCAGGCCTCCTGCCTGGGATCCTCCTAAACTACTCCTGGTCGTCGTCAGCGGCCTGCACGTAGTAGTAGGCACCTCCCGTGTAGTAGGACTCGTCGTCGATAGTGGCGTCTGGCTTCTGGGCTCCAGCACCTGGTTGCGACAACCAGGTAGAATGGAAAGGGGGGAAAGAGGGAGAAAAGCAACCGTGAGTACTCATCCAAAGTACTCGCAAGCAAGGATCTACACTACATATGCATGGGTATATGTGTAAAGGGGCCATATCGGTGGACTGAACTGCAAAATGCCAGAATAAGAGGGGATAGCTAATCCTATCGAAAACTACGCTTCTGGCAGCCTCCATCTTGCAGCATGTAGAAGAGAGTAGATGGTAAGTTCACCAAGTATCATCGCATAGCATAATCCTACCCGACGATCCTCTCCTCGTCGACCTGTGAGAGAGCGATCACCAGGTTGTATCTGGCACTTGGAAGGGTGTTTTTATTAAGTATCCGGTTCTAGTTGTCATAAGGTCAAGGTACAACTCCGGGTCGTCCTTTTACCGAGGGACACGGCTATTCGAATAGATAAACTTCTCTGCAAGGGTGCACCACATAACCCAACACGCTCGATCCCCTTTGGCCGGACACACTTTCCTGGGTCATGCCCGACCTCGGAAGATCAACACGTCACAGCCCTACCTAGGCACAACAGAGAGGTCAGCACGCCGGAATCCTATGGCGCAGGGGTCTGGGCCCATCGCCCATTGCACACCTGCACGTTGCGAGGGCGGCCGGTGAGCAGACCTAGCAACCTCCATTACAAAGGAAGTCGCGTTACGCGGTCCAACCCGGTGCGCGCCGCTCAGTCGCTGACGTCAAGAAGGCTTCGGCTGATACCACGACGTCGAGTGCCCATAACTGTTCCCGCTTAGTTGGTTAGTACGTATAGGCCAGTGGCCAGACTCAGATCAAATACGAAGATCTCGTTAAGTGTGTTAATTAAAGTATCCGCGAACGCCGACCAGGGCCAGGCCCACCTCTCTCCTAGGTGGTCTCAACCTGCCCTATCGCTCCGCCACAAAGTAACAGTCGGGGGCCGTCGGGAACCCAGGCCCACCTCTACCGGGATGGAGCCACCTGCCCCTTCAGCCCCCATCTCCGAACAGTATCATAAGTAATGTAACAGTATAAAGTATATATCATATGGCCGTGATCACCTCCCGAAGTGATCACGGCCCAGTAGTATAGCATGGCAGACAGACAAGAGTGTAGGGCCATTGATGGAATACTAGCATCCTATACTAAGCATTTAGGATTGCAGGTAAGGGTAACAACTGTAGCAACAATGACAGGCTATGCAGCAGAATAGGATTAACCGAAAGCAGTAACATGCTACACTATTCTAATGCATGCAGTAGAGAGAAGGAATAGGCGATATCTGGTGATCAAGGGGGGGGGCTTGCCTGGTTGCTTTGGCAAGAAGGAGGGGTTGTCACAACCGTTGTCGTACTCAGTGGCATCAGCGCCGGTCTCGGGGTCTACCGGAGAAGAAGAGGGGGGACAGTAAATACGGAGAAAACAAAGCATCACAAAACATAACGAGGCAATACGCGGTGCTAGGTATGCCCTAACGCGCTAGTAGGTGATACCGGCGAAGGGGGGAAACATCCGGGAAAGTATTCCTGGTGTTTCGCGTTTTCAGGCAGATGAACCGGAGGGGAAAGTTGTGTGTTCTCTATGCTAGGGATGTGTGGTGGACGAATGGGTTGCGTATTCGGATTCGTCTCGTCGTTCTGAGCAACTTTCATGTACAAAGTATTTTCATCCGAGTTATGGTTTATTTTCTATGATTTATCAAAGTTTTAATGATTTTCTAGAATTTCTGAAATTGTTTAATTCGAATAATAAGCAGAATAAAGTTTTGTCACCTAGTGCTGAAATAGCCAGAGTGTATGACAGTGGGCCAGGGGGTCCAGTCAGCATGCACACTCAGTAGTTGACCAGTCAACATTGACTGGTCAAAAGGGTCAGCGGTGCCTACATGTCATTGACACAATGACTTGTCCTTTATTTTAACAGGGTATTTAAGTGAGGGGGCCACTGTCATAGGGTAGTTAGACTAATTATCCTAAATAATTAATTAACTAAACTAATTAATTATTTAACTAATATTTCTTTTATTTACTTTTTAAGGGCCGGCCCCACTTGGAAGTGGCCCCAACCGGCCACAAAGGGGAGCTGCGCCCGCGCGAGCACATGACGAGGCCTGGCCATGGCCGAGCGCGGCCTAACAGGCGGAGGGGGAGCGGTGAGCGCGTAGCGACAGGGGCGGCCAGGGGAGCCAGGGTGGGGGCGAGACACGGCAGTGGTCGGCGGAGTCGGCGCGACCATGGCGCGGCAGGGCAGAGGGGAGCCGGGCGGGCGGCCAGGGGAGGCGCCGCGGCAGAGGCCCAAGGCGAGCAGCGGGGGAAGCCCTAGAGCGGGCAACGGCGCGGGAGACACGGCCTTGCCGCCATGGGTCACGCGCGGGGCAAGGCGCGGCCAACGAGTAGGGGACGGCCGGGGCGTGCGCGGATGCGTGCGACGAGGCGTAGGGGATGAGCGAGGCGGAGGCCGGAGCGACGGCGGTGGTGGATCTGGGGCTAGAGGGCAGGGCACGGCGAGCGGTTGGGCTCTTCGGCCTCTTGGCAGTGCCAGGAGCACACTGGGAACACTGGTTCGGGCAGAGGAGCACGGGGTACTCGACCCCCATCGGCCATGGCGGACGGCGGAGTTCGGTGCTCGTGGACGCGGTGATTCGGCATGAATCCGAGGGGGAAGCAAAGGGGAAAGGAAGAAGGGCCCACAGTGAGCCTGTAGATGAGCAAGGTGGGCTCGGGGAGGGCGCGACGTTGCCGGAATTGATGACGAAGTTCGTTGGGGCCGAGGAAGAAGACGACATCACAGGGCTTGATGCAGGGGCTCCATGCTCCAATAGGTTGATGTGGATGACAAAGCAGTCAACGGCGGTGCCAGCGGACGCGGTGGCTTGGTGCGGGGTGCTCTGTGGCTACGCGTGCGGCATGGCGGCGACGACGACAGAAGCGTCCATGGCGGGAGAAGATGCAACAACTCGTGGGGGAGGGGGAAAAGATCTGGGAAGTATCCAATGCATCGACGCTGGCATTCTTATCCACCCCGCTGCATCTGTAGCGACACAAGCGATGAGCTGGCGCGGCTGGGACGGCTTCCAGCGCTCGGTCGTGTTCGATAGGTGGAGGAGAGAGGAGGAGGGCGTCGCTAGCTGGGTTGGGCCGACTCCTATGGACTAGAGCCCAGTTGGACACTAAGATTTGTTCCCTTTCATTTTTTTTTCTTTTTCTTATCTTTCTTTTTACTGTTTTGTTTAATTTTAGTTTCATAAAACATAAAAGTTGTACCTATAATAGTATCACTAATTATACCTCTGTTGCAAAAAGGTTTAACCCCCAAATAATATAGTTTAGTATTTTATAAAATACAAGCGGCATTTATTTAATTGTTTTACCTACTGTTTTAATTATTTTAGAGCAGTTAAACATTTTATAAAAATGTGGTTTCTCCACCATAATTACTTATGATTTATTTGTCATCGTTTGTACCTTTTAGTTTTTGACTTTTGATAACTTTTCTAGTTTGACTTTATTTTAAAATTTGAATTCTGAATCGGATTTGAACTACACGAGATTATCAAAAGTAACCGAGGTGACGTGGCATCATTAGCAGAGGTTCATTGTAGCTTAATTATCCAGGTGTCACACAACGCAAGCTCTGGCGCAGCCACTACTACGAGTACTACAACCTTGAGGGCGGCGCCGACGACGAGGACGAGGACGCGGTCGACTTCAGCAAGGGGGACACGGAGTCCACCAACGTTGGCATGTCGCCAGGACAAGTCATCGACGTCTCATCTCCAACTGGCAATTACATTAAAATATCATTTTTTTGGATTTCTCTACTCTCTACTCTTATAAAAACCAAAGCCAACTGCCAATTACATTAAAAGATCGTCTTTTCTCCCACAAGATAAACTACTCATACAAATGCATCTTCATGTTCCGTGCAACGCACGGGCATCTTGCTAGTTAAGATTTTAAATTTCATTCATTTTTTGCGGAGAATGGTTTATTTTATTTTATTTTGATATAATTTTTAAAAAATTATTTTTAACGCGACTCGAAATTTCGTGATTAAAAGAGTTCGGACCCCACCGAAATATGAAAAATTTCGTTGAATGTTTTTGCAGTGCCCAGAGTATATGGTCTGTAATGCTAATAAAAAGAATATGGGCTTCAAATATCCTTAAGAATTAGCAAATGGGCTATAAATTATTGAAAATAATGGCTAATGGGTTGTATGTTGTTTTCCACAGATTTGGAGGCTGACTTCTGGGCCTACTAGGTTGACGATGACGCTGTCCTAAATTATTTTTGACGCGTACGCAAGGCTTTGTCAACTTAGTCAACACAGAGCAGTGACTGTTGGATGTCCATCCAACGGCCGCCGTGCTTCTTCAATATCTGATCTTCCTGCTCTAGCCACCCAAACCAGCGCCGGCGGGATTGCCTGCTCCCTCCTCATGTTGCTGGCTGTGCTGCCGCCAAGGCATCCCTCTACACACCCGCACATCCTGTTATTTTCCGGCAACGTCAGCCTCACCCCGCAGCCGACCAGTCAGCGCTCGTAAACCCCTCAGCGTGGGCATCCGCTGTGGTGGCTTCGCCGGCTCCGGGTCGTTCCTGGTGGGGATCGTAGAAGAATTTTAAAATTTCCTATGCATCACCAAGATCCATCTATGGAGTATACTAGCAACGAGGGGAAAGGAGTGCATCTACATACCCTTGTAGATCGCGAGCGGAAGCGTTCTAATGAACGGGGTTGATGGAGTCGTACTCGCCGTGATCCAAATCACCGATGACCGAGTGCCGAACGAACGACACCTCCGCGTTCAACACACGTACGGAGCAGCGACGTCTCCTCCTTCTTGATCCAGCAAGGGGGAAGGAGAGGTTGATGGAGATCCAGCAGCACGACGGCGTGGTGGTGGAAGTAGCGGGATCCCGCCAGGGCTTCGCCAAGCGCAAGCGGGAGGAAGAGGTGTTGCAGGGGGAGAGGGAGGCGCCAAGGGCTAGGGTACAGCAGCCCTCCCTCCCCCCTTTATATAGGCCCCCTGGAGGGGGGGCGCCGGCCCTGGAACCCATCTACAAGGGGGGCGGCAGCCGGGGGGGGGGGAACTTCTCCCCCAAGTCAAGTGGGGCGCCCCCCACCCCCAGGGTTTCCAACCCTAGGCGCAGGGGGAGGCCCATGGGGGGCGCCCCAGCCCACTAAGGGCTGGTTTCCTTCCCACTTCAGCCCATGGGGCCCTCCGGGATAGGTGGCCCCACCCGGTGGACCCCCGGGACCCTTCCGGTGGTCCCGGTACAATACCGATAACCACCGAAACTTTCCCGGTGGCCGAAACTGGACTTCCTATATATAATTCTTCACCTCCGGACCATTCCGGAACTCCTCGTGACGTCCGGGATCTCATCCGGGACTCCGAACAACTTTCGGGTTTCCGCATACTAATATCTCTACAACCCTAGCGTAACCGAACCTTAAGTGTGTAGACCCTACGGGTTCGGGAGACATGCAGACATGACCGAGACGCCTCTCTGGTCAATAACCAACAGCGGGATCTGGATACCCATGTTGGCTCCCACATGTTCCACGATGATCTCATCGGATGAACCACAATGTCGAGGATTCAATCAATCCCGTATACAATTCCCTTTGTCAATCGGTACGTTACTTGCCCGAGATTCGATCGTCGGTATCCCAATACCTTGTTCAATCTCGTTACCGGCAAGTCACTTTACTCGTACCGTAATGCATGATCCCGTGGCTAACTCCTTAGTCACATTGAGCTCATTATGATGATGCGTTACCGAGTGGGCCCAGAGATACCTCTCCGTCATACGGAGTGACAAATCCCAGTCTCGATCCGTGTCAACCCAACAGACACTTTCAGAGATACCCGTAGTGTACCTTTATAGTCACCCAGTTACGTTGTGACGTTGGGTACACCCAAAGCACTCCTATGGCATCCGGGAGTTACATGATCTCATGGTCTAAGAAAAAGATACTTGACATTGGAAAAGCTCTAGCAAACGAACTACACGATCTTTTATGCTATGCTTAGGATTGGGTCTTGTCCATCACATCATTCTCGTAATGATGTGATCCCGTTATCAATGACATCCAATGTCCATAGTCAGGAAACCATGACTATCTGTTGATCAACGTGCTAGTCAACTAGAGGCTTACTAGGGACACGTTGTGGTCTATATATTCACACATGTATTACGATTTCCGGATAACACAATTATAGCATGAACAATAGACAATTATCATGAACAAAGAAATTTAATAATAACCATTTATTATTGCCTCTAGGGCATATTTCCAACAGTCTCCCACTTGCACTAGAGTCAATAATCTAGTTACATTGTGATGAATCGAACACCCATAGCGTTCTGGTGTTGATCATGTTTTGCTCTAGGGAGAGGTTTAGTCAACGGATCTGCTACATTCAGGTACGTATGTACTTTACAAATATCTATGTCTCCATTTTGAACACTTTCACGAATGGAGTTGAAGCGACGCTTGATATGCCCGGTCTTCTTGTGAAACCTGGGCTCCTTGGCAAGGGCAATAGCTCTAGTGTTGTCACAGAAGAGAGTCATCGGGCCCGACGCATTGGGAATCACCCCTAGGTCGGTAATGAACTCCTTCATCCAGATTGCTTCTTGCGCTGCCTCTGAGGCTGCCATGTACTCCGCTTCACATGTAGATCCCGCCACGATGCTTTGCTTGCAATTGCACCAGCTTACTGCTTCTCCATTCAAAATATACACGTATCCGATTTGTGACTTCGAGTCATCCAGATCTGTGTCGAAGCTAGCGTCGACGTTACCCTTTACGACGAGCTCTTCGTCACCTCCATAAACGAGAAACATATCCTTAGTCCTCTTCAGGTACTTCAGGATATTCTTGACCGCTGTCCAGTGTTCCATGCCGGGATTACTTTGGTACCTTCCTACCAAACTTACGGCAAGGTTTACATCAGGTCTGGTACACAGCATGGCATACATAATAGACCCTATGGCCGAGGCATAGGGGATGACACTCATCTTTTCTCTATCTTCTGCCGTGGTCGGGCATTGAGCCATGCTCAATTGCACACCTTGCAATACAGGCAAGAACCCCTTCTTGGACTGATCCATATTGAACTTCTTCAATATCTTGTCAAGGTATGTACTCTGTGAAAGACCAATGAGGCGTCTTGATCTATCTCTATAGATCTTGATGCCTAATATATAAGCAGCTTCTCCAAGGTCCTTCATTGAAAAACACTTATTCAAATAGGCCTTTATACTTTCCAAGAATTCTATATCATTTCCCATCAATAGTATGTCATCCACATATAATAAGAGAAATGCTACAGAGCTCCCACTCACTTTCTTGTAAACACAGGCTTCTCCATAAGTCTGTGTAAACCCAAACGCTTTGATCATCTCATCAAAACGAATGTTCCAACTCTGAGATGCTTGCACCAGTCCATAGATGGAGCACTGGAGCTTGCATACCTTGTTAGCATTCGTAGGATCGACAAAACCTTCCGGCTGCATCATATACAATTCTTCCTTAAGAAAACCGTTAAGGAATGCCGTTTTGACGTCCATTTGCCATATCTCATAATCATAGAATGCGGCAATTGCTAACATGATTCGGACGGACTTCAGCTTCGCTACGGGTGAGAAAGTCTCATCGTAGTCAACCCCTTGAACTTGTCGATAACCCTTAGCGACAAGTCGAGCCTTATAGATGGTCACATTACCATCCGCGTCTGTCTTCTTCTTAAAGATCCATTTATTTTCTATGGCTCGCCGATCATCGGGCAAGTCAGTCAAAGTCCATACTTCGTTTTCATACATGGATCCTATCTCGGATTTCATGGCTTCTAGCCATTTGTCAGAATCCGGGCCCGCCATTGCTTTTTCATAGTTTGAAGGTTCACCGTTGTCTAACAACATGATTTCCAGGACAGGGTTGCCGTACCACTCTGGTGCGGAATGTGTCCTTGTGGACCTATGAAATTCAGCAGTAACTTGATCCGAAGCTTCGTGATCATCATCATTAACTTCCTCCCCAGTCGGTGTAGGCACCACAGGAACATCTTCCCGCGCTGCGCTACTTTCCGGTTCGGAAGGGGTGACTATCACCTCATCAAGTTCCACTTTCCTCCCACTTAACTCTTTCGAGAGAAACTCTTTCTCCAGAAAGGACCCATTCTTGGCAACAAAGATCTTGCCTTCGGATCTGAGGTAGAAGGTATACCCAATAGTTTCCTTAGGGTATCCTATGAAGACACATTTTTCTAACTTGGGTTCGAGCTTTTCAGGTTGAAGTTTCTTGACATAAGCATCGCATCCCCAAACTTTTAGAAACGACAGCTTAGGTTTCTTCCCAAACCATAATTCATACGGTGTCGTCTCAACGGATTTCGACGGAGCCCTATTTAAAGTGAATGCGGAAGTCTCTAAAGCATAGCCCCAAAATGAGAGCGGTAGATCGGTAAGAGACATCATAGATCGCACCATATCCAATAGAGTGCGATTACGACGTTCGGACACACCATTTCGCTGAGGTGTTCCAGGCGGCGTGAGTTGTGAAATGATTCCACATTTCCTTAAGTGCGTACCAAATTCATGACTTAAATTTCTCCACCATGATCTGATCGTAAGAACTTTATTTTCCTATCACGTTGATTCTCAACCTCACTCTGAAATTCCTTGAACTTTTCAAAGGTTTCAGACTTGTGTTTCATTAGGTAGACATACCCATATCTACTTAAGTCATCAGTGAGAGTGAGAACATAACGATATCCTCCGCGAGCCTCAACACTCATTGGACCGCACACATCGGTATGTATGATTTCCAATAAGTTGGTTGCTCGCTCCATTGTTCCGGAGAACGGAGTCTTGGTCATCTTACCCATGAGGCATGGTTTGCACGTGTCAAATGATTCGTAATCAAGAGACTCCAAAAGTCCATCTGCATGGAGCTTCTTCATGCGCTTGACACCAATGTGACCAAGGCGGCAGTGCCACAAGTATGTGGGACTATCGTTATCAACTTTACATCTTTTGGTATTCACACTATGAATATGTGTAACATCACGTTCGAGATTCATCAAGAATAAACCATTGACCAACGGGGCATGACCATAAAACATATCTCTCATATAAATATAACAACCAATATTCTCGGATTTAAATGAGTAGCCATCTCGAATTAAACGAGATCCAGATACAATGTTCATGCTCAAAGCTGGCACTAAATAACAATTATTGAGGTTTAAAACTAATCCCGTAGGTAAATGTAGAGGCAGCGTGCCAACGGCGATCACATCGACCTTGGAACCATTCCCGACGCGCATCGTCACCTCGTCCTTTGCCAGTCTCCGCTTATTCCGTAGTTCCTGTTATGAGTTACAAATATGAGCAACCGCATCGGTATCAAATACCCAGGAGCTACTACGAGTACCGGTAAGGTACACATCAATTACATGTATATCACATATACCTTTGGTGTTGCCGGCCTTCTTGTCCGCTAAGTATTTGGGGCAGTTCCGCTTCCAATGACCACTTCCCTTGCAATAAAAGCACTCAGTCTCAGGCTTGGGTCCATTCTTCGACTTCTTCCCGGCAACTGGCTTACCGGGCGTGGCAACTCCCTTGCCGTCCTTCTTGAAGTTCTTCTTACCCTTGCCTTTCTTGAACTTAGTGGTTTTATTCACCATCAACACTTGATGTTCCTTTCTGATCTCCACCTCCGCTGATTTCAGCATTGAATATACCTCAGGAATGGTCTTTTCCATCCCCTGCATATTCAAGTTCATCACAAAGCTCTTGTAGCTCGGTGGAAGCGACTGAAGGATTCTGTCAATGACCGCGTCATCCGGGAGATTAACTCCCAGCTGAGACAAGCGGTTGTGTAACCCAGCCATTCTGAGTATGTGCTCACTAACAGAACTATTTTCCTCCATTTTACAGCTGAAGAACTTGTTGGGGACTTCATATCTCTCGACCCGGGCATGAGCTTGGAAAACCATTTTCAGCTCTTCGAACATCTCATATGCTCCATGTTTCTCAAAACGCTTTTGGAGACCCGGTTCTAAGCTGTAAAGCATGCCGCACTGAACGAGGGAGTAATCATCAACACGTGATTGCCAAGCGTTCATAACGTCTTGGTTCTCTGGGATTGGTGCTTCACCTAGCGGTGCTTCTAGGACATAATCTTTCTTGGCAGCTATGAGGATGATCCTCAGGTTCCGGACCTAGTCCGTATAGTTGCTGCCATCATCTTTCAGCTTGGTTTTCTCTAGGAACGCGTTGAAGTTGAGGACAACGTGGGCCATTTGATCTACAAGACACATTGTAAATATTTTAGACTAATTTCATGATAATTAAGTTCATCTAATCAAATTATTCAATGAACTCCCACTCAGATAGACATCCCTCTAGTCATCTAAGTGAAACATGATCCGAGTTAACTAGGCCGTGTCCGATCATCACGTGAGACGGACTAGTCAAATCGGTGAACATCTCCATGTTGATCGTATCTTCTATACGACTCATGCTCGACCTTTCGGTCTTCCGTGTTCCGAGGCCATGTCTGTACATGCTAGGCTCGTCAAGTCAACCTAAGTGTATTGCGTGTGTTCCGAGGCCATGTCTGTACATGCTAGGCTCGTCAACACCCGTTGTATGCGAACATTAGAATCTATCACACCCGATCATCATGTTGTGCTTCGAAACAATGAACCTTCGCAATGGTGCACAGTTAGGGGGAACACTTTCTTGAAATTATTATAAGAAATCATCTTACTTACTACCGTCGTTCTAAGCAAATAAGATGCAAAACATGATAAACATCACATGCAATCAAATAGTGACATGATATGGCCATTATCATTTTGCTCCTTTGATCTCCATCTTCGGGGCGCCATGATCATCTTCGTCACCGGCATGACACCATGATCGCCATCATTGTGTCTTCATGAAGTTGTCACACCAACGATTACTTCTACTTCTATGGCTAACGCATTTAGCAATAAAGTAAAGTAATTTACATGGCGTTATTCAATGACACGCAGGTCATACAAAAAATAAAGACAACTCCTATGGCTCCTGCCGGTTGTCATACTCATCGACATGCAAGTCGTGATTCCTGTTACAAGAATATGATCAATCTCATACATCACATATATCATTCATCACATCTTCTGGCCATATCACATCACAAGGCACATGCTGCAAAAACAAGTTAGACGCCCTCTAATTGTTGTTGCAAGTTTTTACCTGGCTTGTATAGGTTTCTAGCAAGAACGTTTCTTACCTACGTAAAACCACAACGTGATATGCCAATTTCTATTTACCCTTCATAAGGACCCTTTTCATCGAATCCGTTCCGACTAAAGTGGGAGAGACAGACACCCGCTAGCCACCTTATGCAACTAGTGCATGTCAGTCGGTGGAACCTGTCTCACGTAAGCGTATGTGTAAGGTCGGTCCGGGCCGCTTCATCCCACAATACTGCCGAGACAAGATAAGACTAGTAGCGGCAAGAAGAATTGGCAACATCTATGCCCACAACTGCTTTGTGTTCTACTCGTGCATAGTAACTACGCATAGGCCTGGCTCATGATGCCACTGTTGGGGATCGTAGCAGAATTTTAAAATTTCCTACGCATCACCAAGATCCATCTATGGAGTATACTAGCAACGAGGGGAAAGGAGTGCATCTACATACCCTTGTAGATCGTGAGCGGAAGCATTCTAATGAACGGGGTTGATGGAGTCGTACTCGCCGTGATCCAAATCACCGATGACCGAGTGCCGAACGGACGGCACCTCCTCGTTCAACACACGTACGGAGCAGCGACGTCTCCTCCTTGTTGATCCAGCAAGGGGGAAGGAGAGATTGATGGAGATCCAGCAGCACGATGGCGTGGTGGTGGAACTAGCGGGATCCCGGCAGGGCTTCGCCAAGCGCAAGCGGGAGGAAGAGGTGTTGCAGGGGGAGAGGGAGGCGCCAAGGGCTAGGGTACAGCAACCCTCCCTCCCCCCTTTATATAGGCCCCCTGGAGGGGGGCGCCAGCCCTGGAACCCATCTACAAGGGGGGGCGGCGGCCAGGGGGAAACTTCCCCCCCAAGTCAAGTGGGGCGCCCCCACCCCCAGGGTTTCCAGCCCTAGGCGCAGGGGGAGGCCCATGGGGGGAGCCCCAGCCCACTAAGGGCTGGTTACCTTCCCACTTCAGCCCATGGGGCCCTCCGGGATAGGTGGCCCCACCCGGTGGACCCCCGGGATCCTTCCGGTGGTCCCGGTACAATACCGATAACCCCCGAAACTTTCCCGGTGGCCGAAACTGGACTTCCTCTATATAATTCTTCACCTCCGGACCATTCCGGAACTCCTCGTGACGTCCGGGATCCCCTCCGGGACTCCGAACAACTTTCGGGTTTCCACATACTAATATCTCTACAACCCTAGCGTCACCGAACCTTAAGTGTGTAGACCCTACGGGTTTGGGAGACATGCAAACATGACCGAGACGCCTCTTCGGTCAATAACCAACAGCGGGATCTGGATACCCATGTTGGCTCCCACATGTTCCACGATGATCTCATCGGATGAACCACGATGTCGAGGATTCAATCAATCCCGTATACAATTCCCTTTGTCAATCGGTACGTTACTTGCCCGAGATTCGATCGTCGGTATCCCAATACCTTGTTCAATCTCGTTACCGGCAAGTCACTTTACTCGTACCGTAATGCATGATCCCGTGGCTAACTCCTTAGTCACATTGAGCTCATTATGATGATGCATTACCGAGTGGGCCCAGAGATACCTCTCCGTCATACGGAGTGACAAATCCCAGTCTCGATCCGTGTCAACCCAACAGACACTTTCAGAGATACCCGTAGTGTACCTTTATAGTCACCCAGTTACGTTGTGACGTTGGGTACACCCAAAGCACTCCAACGACATCCGGGAGTTACACGATCTCATGGTCTAAGGAAAAGATACTTGACATTGGAAAAGCTCTAGCAAACGAACTACACGATCTTTTATGCTATGCTTAGGATTGGGTCTTGTCCATCACATCATTCTCCTAATGATGTGATCCCGTTATCAATGACATGCAATGTCCATAGTCAGGAAACCATGACTATCTGTTGATCAACGAGCTAGTCAAGTAGAGGCTTAATAGGGACACGTTGTGGTCTATATATTCACACATGTATTACGATATCCAGATAACACAATTATAGCATGAACAATAGACAATTATCATGAACAAAGAAATATAATAATAACCATTTATTATTGCCTCTAGGGCATATTTCCAACAGTTCCCTTCCTGGGCCTCACCCTCGTCCACCGCGTTTGTGCTCTCGGTGCGACAAGGTCAACAGGGTCAACAAACAACAACCATCCAAAGAGGCTGACAGTAGGGGTCCACACAAGGAAATGCCTCCTTATTACGCGCAAAATAATGATTCCTCCACCTGACAGCTGGGACCCACCGGAAGGGCCTCTGTATTTCTTAAAAAAACGTTCCCCCCGCTGTCAGCTTGGACCCACCAGCTATATCTTCGCACACAAGGAAGTGCCTCCTTATTACGCACACAAAAAAAAAGAATACTCCCCCTGCTAGCTGGGACCCACCATTGTGGGAGGCTGACTTGTGGGCCTACTAAGATGACGGGGATGGAGGGTTTGTCAACTTAGTCAATATGAACGATTCTAGCTCTAGTGACCGTACGATGTCCATCCAACGGCCGTAGTGCTTCTTCAACCTCTGGTCTTCTTGCTCCAGCCGCCCAAAGCAGCGCCAGTCGTGCCGCCTGCTCCTGCCTCCCGTGGCCGGCTATGCTACCGCGGATGCCTCACCGCCCCCTACTACTCCCACCGCTGGCCAGGCCATCCCTCCACTCACCCACACCCCCTGTTATTCTACGGCGACGACAGCCTCACACCAAAGCCGAACCAGTGAACCCTTGTACTCCTATCCGCGTGGACATCCACTGCAGCGTCTTCCCCGGCTCCGCATCGTCCCCTTCCTAGTCCTCGCCGTCGTCCACCGCCCTGGTGCTCTCGGCGCGGCATGGTCAACGTGGTCAAGGAACGACTTCCATTGGAAGAGTACTGTACGTGGAGAGGCTGACAGCTGGGTCCACGGCCGCAGCAAGGAAGTGCCTCCTTATTACGCGGAAAATAATGATTCCCCCACCTGACAGCGGGGACCCACCGGACGGGCCACCGTATTTCATGAAAAAAATGTTCCCCCCTGACTGCTGGGACCCACCAACTACATCTTCGCATGCAAGGAAGTGCATCCATATTACGGGCAAAAAAATGATTCGCCCCCCTAACTGCCGGGACCCACCAGCTACATCTTTGCACGCAGGAAGTGCCTTACAGTCGGGACCCACCTGATCGAAGCGTACGTAGTGTTGTCATTCTGGTCGCGAACGTGTACGTACATACTGGTCGATGTAGAGGCGCGCACGTGTGGTAGTAGAGGCGCGCACGTAGCATGTCACTACAAAAAAAATACACTTCCGTGATGATACGTGTTTGTCACAGTAGGTCGTGTTTTTTGTCATGCATGTACATCCATGACGATTTTATGACAGAATCAAGATAGTCATACCTGTGCTGTCGTAGAAGTGTTCCATGACATTACCAAAATTTTTATCACGGAAGTGTCCACTTTCATGACGATAAATCGCGCGTCACAGAAGTGCTTTCGTCAAGGGTGACCGACACGTGGTATCCACCGTAACGGAACGCCGTTAAGCTATCGGGTCGGGTTTTGGATCCGATAACCCATTAACAGCCCCGACCAATGGGGATTTTCCACGTGTAAAATCATCATTGGCTGGAGGAAACACGTGTCGGCTCACCGTTGGGACAGATGTCATCCGCTCATTGGACCGAAGGCGCCTATGATACGGCGACACGTGGCACGGCCCAACAGAGGCCCATTCCTGTGAAAAGGCCGGCCCGTTTGACTTGGTCAAAAGGTGGCGGGCCGGCCCACGGAAAGCCTATTAACGGCTTGTTCGCATATAGCCCATTTACAGCCCGCTAACCCAGGGCCCGTTACGCCCTATCCGAATTAGGCCCAGTAGCGTCATCTGGGCCGTCCAATATGATTCAGCCCGTTTTAACTTCCGGCCTATGTGTGGCCCATGACTTCTTTCGGCCCATATGAGGACCTTTGTAACTCTTGGCCCATTAGCGGCCCGTGGTGAAACTGGCCTGTAATGAACAGTGTATCACTTTATACCCATTAACGGCCCGTTATTCCATTGGGCCGTTTCCAGCCCAAGTTATCTTTCGGCCTTCTCAGGGCCCATTGATTCTTGGGCTCATTTGCAGCATTCAGTTACATACGGCCCGTTACTCTCATTTTCTACTTGTGGGCCAAATTCAGCCCGTCGTTACAGTCAGCCCGTTTGTGGACCGTTAATACGTTGGGCCGTTTTCATGTAAAAAAACCCGTTGGGCTGTTTTCATAGAGTTATCAAATACGGCCTATTAACGGCCTGTTATGATCCACGAATAGTACGGCCCATGATTGGCGAAATGATGATACGCCCCGTAGAAGGCCCATGGATCCTACGGCTCGTATGAGGCCCATGGATAGTACGGCCCGTAGAAGGCCCATGGACCCTACGGCCCGTAGAAGGCCCATGGACCCTAAGGCCCGTATAGAAGGCCGATGGATCCTACGGCCGGACGAAGGCCCATGGATCATACGGCCTGCAGGAGGCCCATGGTTACAACAGTCCGTGTGTTGCCATGATTATTTTGGCCTAGTTACGAAAAATAGGATATTGTGGCCACTAGAAAAAAACAGAAAAAGAATTGCAGTGACTACAAGCAAACAACTAAACAAGACAATAAGGAAATAAATAAGCAAGCAATTAACGCTAGCCTATTACCGCTATTACACACATTACATCCACTGGGCATCAAAGTTCGCCACCAGTGCAAATATAGGGAACAAAGCAGCACATTACATACACTGGTCGTCAAAATTGGCCACCAGTGCAAATAAACGCGGCAGCAAAACAAGAGCATAACCTAAACAACTTCAGAAGAGCTCAAGAAACGTTATCCTAGGTATCCACCATGCTGGCAATAAGCTTAGCAAGCTGATTAGCTTTGTCCTGTTTGGCGCTAAAATCCTCCAACGCTTGCTGTTGCACCAGAAAGTATGCATCTGAATGCTCCAGGGACTTCCGCAGTCCTTCCGCTTCTTGTCACAGCACAGCTGATCGATGTCTTTCAGCTTGTAGTTGAGACTCAAGAAACCGAACTGATTCAGACAGTGAGTTTGAATAGCTTGTGCAAGCCGTAGTGGCCAGTAACTCGAACACTAAACCAAGACAGGACTTTGGGGTTGTCTCGCTGTCTTCAAGATAGTCTTCCTTAGCTGTTTTATCAGCTTTGTTGGAGACCAACAAGGATGTGTCACTATCCTGAACCTTATCTGCATTACTTCCTTTACCATTGCTTAATAAGGCACTCTTCCCTAATATTCTGTCAGCATTCTAAAAGAAGAAACAAGTAGACACATAACAAGTTTAGCATGTACTAGTATATGAAACTCATTTCGGTGAACCAGTTCATTAGTAAGGTGGACATGATTAAACTACCAAGTCTTCTATTGCCAAGTACTAGTACATAATAAAAGCATCAAACAAACATATATCTATGTCCTATGGTCACTCCATTGTCTTGCCAAATCAAAATAGAGACACGGTTCAAATCATATCAGTTCAAGACAAAGCAGCAGTGAAAGAATACAAAGCGTGGGAAACTACACGGCACAACAAGATTTCAGATGGGTACCACGGGTCTACATGTACAACAACACTATTGGCTCTATTGTGATGCTAGTAATGTGCATGATATGAAAGTCAACTGTATACAACAATTGAAATTGAAATCAACAGAGCTAGTGATAAGAGCAAACCTGTTAAAGAAACATGCGTGAACATACCTGCTGTGCCATTGGAGTTTCGATTGGATCCTTCAATTTAAAAATAAGTTTGTATGAGTAAATAAAGTGATACAAGAGCAAAGCAATCATAGTTAAAAAGGCGCGCCTAAGCGAGCGCTTAAGCGCGCCTAGGCTCTAGGCGTTGGCAAAACGCATTGCGCATAACTACGCATAATTTGTGCATAACTGCGCATAAGCATGCGCTTTGGTCAGTAAAGCGCAAGGCGGTGGCAAAACGCACAATTAACGCCTAGCGCTTTTTTGAACTATGATAGCAATGGAATCTTAAATTAGAACAGTTGTTCTTCAGGTTTAGGCACTTGTTCTACATGAACAAATTACAGTAAGACGCAAGAATATAATACTTAAAAATAGAAAATGAGCTCATAGACCTTACCACATTCTTGGTTCGGGACCAGTACAGAACAATGTGTCTCAGGAGAACGTAAGGGAATTTGATGAGTTTCTTTGCCGGTGAAGTACGTTTTCTTCAGGTAATTCTGATACTGCCACCAAGCATTCTTGAAGATAGCAGAGGTATTAGCATAGGTTACCTCATCCTTAGTTTCCAAATCGGTCCTTCTCTATAGAGAAAAATGGGAAAATTTGCTGTATTATAACCATCATGGAGGTAGGATGTATGGGACGAAGCAAAGTAATTGCCATGAATAACATTACTTACACATAACTCCTAGACAAACACCTGCAACTGGCATTTTCCTTCATCTTCAGTATAATATTTCCAAGATGGGAAGATACGCACATACGATTTAACAACATCAAATGCGATAGATGCTAAACTACGACTAGCTGGTTGTGCTTCCTCCACATGAATAGGCGTACTAACTGGTGGAGTTGGGGTTCGCCGTGATAGTACTGGCCCTTTGGGCACTGGAGCTGCCTTACTAACTGCTCTTGTTTGGGAGCTCTGTGGTGGAGATGGTGCTGTGTCAACAGGAACTGGGTTACTATCGGCTGGGGTTGGGGTTAGATTGGGTGAAGCTGGTTCTCTGCCCATCGCAGTAGGGGTATAATCTGCGAGAGTTTGGGTTATGTGTGGTAGGGCTGGTTCTTGTGCATGTACAACCGGGGTGCTATCTCCACCAAGAGGTAGCACTGTTTTATTTGAAGACCGTGTTTTTAGTCCGCTAGATACTGGCATCACCCGCTCCAATTCAAATGGCTGATAAACAGGAAACATAGTTGAATGTACAGACATTGTATGAGAGACAGACGCAATAGATAGTGTGGAAAAAAGAGGGCATGAAATAGTTGACATGTATATTGTTTAACTAAAACGGATAGCATGACATAATTTCACATATATGATGTCTATCTAAACTGGATAGCATAGCATAACATAATTCAAAGATATGATGAATAACTAAATAGGATCGCATGGAATAATTCACCTACATGTTATCTAAGTAATCAGGATCGCATCATTTAATTCACATATGTGATTTATATGCTAAATAGAGGGCATTCGATATGATGTCTGAACTAAGAACATGGTGTTGAATATTGTCTATATGATGTCTAAACTATGCAATGCAAGACACCGTATGCATGATATGAGCAGTATAACCGTGCCAAGTTAGAGCATACACCTCAGTGGGGGAATAGGACTGGTCATCTGTCTCGGAATCTATCTCTGAGGAGCTATCGGGACCCAACAAGAGATCTGCTTCGACAGGTAGCACTGTCTGCTCTGAAGGCCTTGTTTTCATTCCAGATTTTTCCATCTCCCACCCAAATGGTTGATTCACAGGAAGAGTAGTTTAATGTACAAACATTGTCAACAAATGGAAATGAATGGAGAAAAGGATGGGCAAGATATCATTCAAATATATGATGCCTGGTTAAACAGGATGGCATTGCACATTTCACATATATTTTGGCTGGCTAAAAGACATGAGGCTGCATAATTCCCATATATGATATAGAAACTAAACAGGTGGCATTACAGAACATGTCTAAACTAAGCAGATGACATATATGATGTCAAAAGTAGGCACTGCAAGGCAACATATGCATGATATGACTAACATCATCATGCCAAGGTAGACCAAACACCTTGGGGGGTAAATAGGAGTGGTCAGCGGCGTCTGAATCCGCCTCAGAACAGATATCTTCCTCTGGATTACAATCTGGAGAGGGGTGGGGAGGGTTTGCCATTGAACCCACCATGGAGCGATGTCTGCATGACATTGTATTGCCGCGCAAAACTCTTCTCTTTTTCTCTACATGTTCAGCATGACTGTGTACAATATCTGACATGCATACGAAAAAATATGGTGAGATTATGTAAGGAGAGCATGCAGAAATTTAGAGTGATGGTAACAACCAGTGGATCGACGTTTTTCCGTTGAACCAAAATAGCCCTAATTTATCGACGTGAATGTATAGTAATAAGTGATGCAACAAGTGTACAACCTCTTTGTCGTAGCCGTGTCGACCTCAGCATCATTGGGTTGGTCACTGAAGCAGTTGAGGCAGAGGTGGCTGTCGGAGGTGTGGAGGAAGATCTGAGGAATCTGTAGACGGCGTCCAGGGCACTGCTCTGTTGTGATGGATCGTTCTGTCGTTGGAGCAGCTCCGGTGAGCCGTAAGACGTCAAGGCTGAAGCAGCACAAGACAGACATCGTCAATCTCAAGTGGGATTCTAATAGCATCTCCAATAGATGATGTAAAATGGATGTAAAATTAACATCACCAAAAACCACCTGACTACAACAGATGAGGTAAAAACTGTTGACTCTGAACTTAACTGTCGAAACTGAAATTTACTGTGGAATCCGAATGCTACTGTCGAAACTGAACGCAATGGTAGCAGAGAGGCACTTGACATGTAGTTTAGGGAGGGCCTGCAGTTCATCTTCAACCTGCACCCCCTGAGCCGCCAGCCACCACCGGCCGAACCGCCGGCCCCAGCGCCGCCTCGCCGCCCCGAAAGAACTCGCCACCGCCGCCCCGGCCAGCCCTCTAGGCCCCCTGCTCCCCCACCCTGAACCCTAAGATAGATAGTGGGGTACCTCTCCGGCGAGCCCCCGTCCCCGCTGCGGGTGGTTCTTCCTTAACTCCGATGAGCCCCCCAACCCCTGAAAATCGACTGACCCAAAAGTCGATTCAGTTGACTGAAGTGTGGCTTAATCGGAGCAGAGCAGCAGCACGAGCAAGGGGGAGAGCAGCAGCAGCAGCTGGGCGAGCGAGCGATCGAGCGAGATCCGGTGCAGCAGCAGCAGCGCGAGCGAGCGAGAGCTGGAGCAGCAGCAGCAGATCCGGTTGGTATGGACGCCGCCACCGAAGGGGCCTCGCACTGGGGGAGAGCCGCCATGGAGATGTCGCCCGCGGCGCCGGCTTCAAGGTAGCCGCTCCATGGGGGTGCGGGATGGAGCACCGTCGGCGCCGGGAGGTCGAGTTAAGGAGAAGGTGCGATGCGATGAGTGTACAACCTCTTTGGTGGCGCCGAGTAGGCCTCGGCTTCGTCCGAGGAGTCGGTGAGGATGTTGCGGTTCCGGTGGAGCAGGTTAAGGCGGCGCTGTGGGGATGGAGCAGCCGCGATAGACGAGGCGATCGTCGGAGCAGCTCCTTGGAGGTGGAGGACGGGGCGGCTGAACCGGCGGGGCGGCGAGATGGACGACGGATCCTCATCCGGGGAGGTGGACGAGGGACGTCGAGCTGTTGCGGTGGACGACGTCGTCGGGGAAAAGGCTCCGGCTGGGCAGCAGTGACGTGGCGGACGGAGGAGGGTGGGGTTTTGCGGCTGGAGCGGAGAGGTTATGGCGGCCTGGGATTTCGAATGGCGAAAAGGGGGCGATGGGAGGGGGTGAAGCATGACTTAGGGACGCGCTTGTCCAAAATGTAGGGTGTGTTACAAAAGTACCCCCACCGATTTGAAACTAGCGGCCCTTTCGGCTCAGGGTTAGAAGGGGGATTTCGCGTGTCAGGATTTGGCAGCTGGAGGGAGTTTTCGCGCGCGTTGTAATTTCGGGATAGCAAGGCGCGGGTTGTGAAGGCGCCAGTTTTGGGAGCACGATATTTGAATTTTCGGGATATAACAAGACGCGGTTGAATTTTAGGGACAAGCCTAACATGTAGTAATATTGTACTTGTACGTACCAAATCAATTCGCACTTCCCTCAACCAAAAAGAAAACAAAAAAATAAAACTATTCACACCACACAAAGAGAGAGTCTTGCCCCATTTTACTATACAAATGCTATTCAAAGCTACTCCCTCCTTCCATCTATATAGGGCCTAATGCGTTTTTCGATGCTAACTTTGACCAAATATTAGAGCAATGATATATGACATGCAACTTACACAAAGCACACTGTTAAATTCGTGTGTGAAAGGTTCTTTCAATGATATAATTTTCACATTGTGCATGTCATGTACTATTAATCTTGTCAATAGTCAAAGGCGGTCTTAAAAATCTCATTACGCCCTATATAGATGGAAGGAGGGAGTATGAATCCATGTTATGCCCGATTAATTTTTTTCGCTTGCTGTATAATGCATGTAACCTACTCATACCAACATTTTAGTGCATTCCAAATGTCTATACTACCGCTGCAATTCGAACTAAATTTGAATTCATTTCTCTATTTCAATAAGAATCTACAATCATGATTGTTGCCAACTTCAACCATCATAGTTTCCTTGCTATCCGCCAGATATAAATCGGACGGCCTATAATGCAGGATGGCAGGCACACCATCATCAACAATTCTGTTTTTTATAAGAGTAGAGATAAAATATATTAAATGTAGTATAACATGTTCATAACCACACCATGTGTATCACCGTTATATATATTCACACATGCGTCGGTTTGAAACACTATGATAAATTCTTCAAATATCCGAATTCGCTTTTTATAATGAAGTATATATGATCTCTATTCGTCTTTTACACCCACACAACCCTCTTATCTTTGTAGCTAGCGCTAACTTTCTCTTGTGCATGCACACGCCCGCATCCCTCTCACCCTCCCTCAGCATTCTCTAGCTCCATCGCGCAAATTCGTCTTTTCACTTTAGGTCGTTCACCCACGGTGTGTGTGTAGGCCCCCCCAGCTCCTTCTTTACGGCACACATCGATCGATATGCCTCTCTAGCCAGGTGTGCCTAGCACAAACACAAGCTTCCCTCTTCTCTTGTCACCGTCCATGCCTCACTCCACCACTCTTTTCATCGTTCTCGTACACGCACACTCCTCCCCCCTCGATATAGTATGCCTCTCGTACCACCTCCTACATGCATCCCTCTCTCTCTATCCTTCTCCTCGTGCCTCATTTGCTTCTAACACACACATGCATGTATACCGATCGATCTCCCAACATATACCTAGATCGACTTTAACTACCCCCCCATCGATCGACGTACCTCACAAGTTATGTCTCTCCCTTCTCTAACAAAGGGCGATTGATCTTCCTATGTAGTTACATCTGCTTACCACAGCCACATCGTCCCCCCTCATCATTCGTGCATGCCTCCTGACCCGTCTCTCACACGCACGTGCACAACAACAAGCAGCCATCTCCTCTCTTATTGATATTGCGGGCGTGCCCTCCGTTTGTCTAGCAAGCCTATCCCACCATTTGTTAGAAAGCAACTCCCACTACCACCCCCTCCAACACTCTAGCTCTGTCTCTCTCCCAACCTTATTCCTCTCCTGCACATATGCATGGATTGCCGATCGATCTCCCTTAATACATGAGGCAGATCGATCTCCTTAATACATGAGGTAGGCCTCTCTCCTCCTCCACACATATACCAGCCATTGTACCTCTATTAGTTAATTGGGCCTCCCTCTTCCCCCACCACACACCGATAGTCGAGCGCTGCAGGTAGGTATCCATGCCACAGAGACAAACTGCACATGTCCCATCTCACGTTCCAGTAGGCCAGCCACTCTATATCTTTGACGTGGGCACACACAAATTCGATGGCACTCTTTATCGATCGCACTGCGCGCACACACACACACACATCATCCCTCTCTTCGATTCTATGGACACCTCAAGCCGATGATACCTCCACTCTCTTCTCGTGGATCGCCCCCTCTATATATATGTTATATCCAGGACTCTATTTCACACACATGCATATGTTACATTTTTTGATTGACCCCCCCCCCCAAAACTCTCAAGAAACCCACACACTATATCTCTCTAGGTTTGTATCTCTCTCACACAACCCCACGTAGGTGGTGTACGTATACAAGAAGATGAATAGGTGCACTGTGCACGTACTCACGCTTCGTGCCCAGCCACACCCGCGCGGGTACACGGTGGGAGCTCATTTCTTTACGAAATGGCAGCCCACGTGCTTAATTTGAATGCCTGTAGCGGTTTGTTTACCTAGGGAGGTCGTGCTACCACGCGTGCACGAAACAAAGTTCGACTTGACGCGTTGTCGCGTTATTTTTAAATAAAGTTATAGCGCTCAATGGCACGTACACAGAATATAAACGATTTTTATGGAGAAAAAGGTAGTCCGCTCACTATATACAATGGAGCCTGCCTGCCTTGGTTTGTCGCTCTTCAGAGTATCTCACACAAGGCTGCGGTGGCCTCTCTCTCTCTCACCGTTGGTCACTGATGCCCGGCCGCATCCCGTCGGCCGGGGGAAAGGGAGTGCGGTGCCTCTCTCTCTCTCTCACCGTGTCACTTGATCCGGCCGCATCCCGTCCGCCGGGGGAAAGGGAGGAAGTTGCATCGTTTCTTCCGTCTTGACGGCGCGAGGGCAGCACGTCCCGATCTGCGGTACACGCCGTTCTCTCTGACCAAGCTCCCGGGCGCGGCAGGGCCTACGCCCACTTGCTCAGAGAGTCCGCCCGCCGCCGCTCACTAGTTATATCCCGACGACCTCCAGGTATCCCTCCGGCCTGCTCCACTGCCCGTCTTCCCACGTCACTGCATGTGATCTTCCATAATTCTTTGCCCCAAAACGTAGCTCGTCCGGCGTACTTTCCATATTGCATTCTCCGTCCTCACACCGTTTTAGAACAAACACAAACTGTGTTGTTATCTTCCCTTAGGACAAGGAATATGCTTCTTTTTTGTCGTCGCACGTGTCATCAACTGTTATTGGCCAGTAATTGTTTCCTTTCTACTCGTTGCTATTGCGACCTTTTGGTGAACTGCACAAATCACTTTTTCCTTAAGAGTGTTTTGTGCAGTTGTACTAAAATGTCACACGGGCAACGTCTCTACATTTCAGTGCGACTGCACAAAGGGAGATTGGTTTTGCTCTATCCTCCTCATCCAACTCCGAGCCTAATCTTCTCCAACTAGTTAGTCTTAAGAGAGACTGCAAAGGTGACCGGCTTCTATTTGTGTGTTTATTGTTTCATCAGCAGTCCTCTATTATCGTAATCACACTTAATATCTTTGGAACAGGGACGCTCAGCTCTATTTTAGTGGAACTGCACAAAATGATCGGAATGTTGCATGCTCCAGACAGCTACTTTTTTCCCAACATGCCTTGTTGATTTAGACAGAGCTGGGGGGACGTTGCTGCCAATGAAAGCATGGATCAATTTTAATTTAACACCTTCTCACAACTCTGTCTTCAGTTGTGATGTAATTATTAGCTCTGATCTGCTAATAATTGACATGCATTAGCAAGGAAGTTAGTTTTTTATTGTTTCCGAAAGAGCATCGATGGCAAGACACGCGAAACAAAAGCTGAAAGCTCACACCATTGTACAATTTCATGTCGCTGGAAAATTATTTGTATAGTACGTCAATTATGTAAACAAATGATGGAAGCTTGATAGCATTGCCAGAAGCCTCTTCATCATCCGGGTCCATGTGCCATGCACAAAATTATACTCCTTCGTTCCTAAATATTTGTCTTTTTACAAATTTCAAACGGGCATATTTTAGAGTGTAGATTCACTCATTTTGCTTCGTATGTGTACTCCCTCCGTTCCTAAATATTCTATTCGTCTTTCTAGAGATTTCAACAAGTGACTACATACGGAGCAAAATGAGTGAATCTACACTCTAAAATATGTCTATATACATCCGTATGTGCCAGTCCATTTGAAATCTCTAAAAAGACAAATATTTGAGTAGTCACTCGTTGAAATCTCTAGAAAGACAAATACTCCGGAGTATATTTAAGAACCGAGGGGGTAGTGCACAACCGCATGGGAGACTCAGCCCGGTCGTTGCGCCGCATTAATAGTGAGTAATGAGCAGTCAAATCATAAGCCCCACCTTTCCCACTGTAAGTTGCTCTGAAGAAGCAACCATCAATACGCTCTTCTTTGAATCCGCTCATACTACTCCATCCGTCACTGTTTATACAGCGCGCTTCAGAAAAAAGAAAAAAATCTGTGGGACCAAGGCGACTAGCGATCGGCCTGAAAAATAGCATTGGTAGTTATAGCACGGCGTCTATTACTAGAGGGAATAATGCGTACACACATGCATGCAGTGCTTCCACCCCGGGTACACACATGCATGCACTTACTCCACTCCGTAGTAGTACAGTACATGGAGAGAAAATTGTGGACTTGATTGCGGTTACCACGCCCTAATTAATTGAGCATTAAACCAAACGCGTCTAAAGTCTCTCTGGTGGTGGAAATGCATTGAGAGAAATGCATCATAATGAAGCGCGCCCTGTAAACTGTGACGGAGGGAGGAGTAGTATGAAGGTGCAAAACCAAGTACGCGTATGGCCAGTCGGTCAACGCACCTCCTCTTGGCATATCACTGACATGTGGGACAGGAGTGTGAGCAAACCGATCTCAATTGACGGCAAAGAGCCAACCCGCCGTTCCTTGAGAGAGACGAGGAGCGAGAACACACAGACGGGCTCGCACGGAGGCCAAGATATATTCGAGCATGGTTGGTTGATCGATATCATTCATTACATGTTGGGCTGCCGTTTTCCGCCCTTCTCCGGAATAAACGTGTACTTTATCAGAGATAAAAAAATAAGAGTACAGACGCTCCACCATGCGGTTCTAGTAGTAGTACTACTCGTACTACTGCGCTTGGCTCTTCGCCTCTTCGTGAAGTCGAACAATGATGGTACTCCGCATGTTGGGTACTACAGTGTATGCCTCTGACAATCTGACACCGAATGGACTGATGCATGTCCACCGAGGGTAGGTTGCATTAGTCAAAAGGCGTAAGCGAGCTTCACCTTGTCCTGCAAGCTTCTCCTCGTTCTGCGAGTTGACGGGACACACCAAAAAGTAGTGCTAGTCCATACTCCCTCCTTTCCGGTTAATATGGCTTAATCTTTTTTGCGGGTAAATGAGAGAGCTTTATTCATATATAAGCATTCTTAGGACGATCAGCCAAGACACTGGTCACTAGGAAGCGAGGTACCCCGCAAAAAAAGAAGTAGGAAGCGAGGTGTTTCATCAAGCCAGCTCTCGGCCACATTCAAAGTGCAGCAAGCACGGTTCGCACGAAGATGCGCCGCAAGGTTTGCTGACCTGTTTACATGCTGAATAACAAAAAAAGAGGAAATATTACCGAGCGCTACTATTTGTAACAGGATATGAGCCAGAATTAAGCGAGAATTGTGGCGAGTGTTCCATGCAATCAACTTCCATTATCACATGCGAGAACCCTCGAAGAGAACCAAATGTGTTGAAGATTGCTTTATCACATTTTAAAATTATAATAAGAGTGCAGACGCTCCTCCATCCGGTTCCTAGTACTAGTATAGTACGTACCTTTATAGACTATAGTAGTAGTACTAGTAAACTTTGCGCTTGGCTGTTCGCCTATTCGGGAAGTCGAACAATAATAGCACTAGTAGTATAGTGTATGCTTCTGGCAATCTGACACCGAATTAACTGTTGCACGTCCACCGCCTGAGCGAGGGAGAGCTTGCATTAGTCAAAAGTTTCTCCTTGTCCTGCGAGCCACCGCGCGCAAGCTTCTCCCGTCCTGCAACCTTCTCCTCGTTCGGCAAGTTGACGGGACACAGCAAAGTAATGCTAGTCCATACTGCCTCCTCTCCGGTTAATATGGCTTAATTTCAAACGAGATAAATACACTGTCTGTCACTGTATATTTGTAAAAATACGGTCAGTGGACTTCATAATACGCTCATTGCGCTCAATATATATATTTTCCGGTGTTTATACGGTCACTAGCTCACCCTGACTGAGTATGTGTGTGCATGCACGTGTAGGTTGAGCACTTGAGCGTGACCGTGTGTGTTCCGTCGTGTGCTCGGACATGCATGCATTAGGGCGTCGCGCGCGTTTTTGCGTCCATGTGTACGTGTGACTGTTGCATACACGTAGGGGGAGTACGTGTAGGGGCCACTAAGGAGCAGTCAAATCACACAGTAAGTTAGTCGGAAGAAGCAACCATCATTTCACTCTTGAATGACACGTACGCAATATAAAATGGTTGATATGGAGAGAAAAAGAAAACCACTATATATACACTAGCAGGAGCCTAAGCTACAAGCCTGCTTGCTTAGGTTGCTCTCTTCACAAGCATAGAACGACGGGCCTGATCCCGCAGCTGGGGGAAGGGAACAATGTTCTGCGTAGACGCGGTCGACATCGGCGAGGGAGAAAACCCACAGTCGGTGCGTCCCAATCGGGGGTCACCGCGGTATGGGCCGATGCCGCGTCCCAACCGCCCTTCTAGCTACAGCCCGACGTCCCAGGTAGTCCATCTTCCTTTTGGAGCCGGCTTGCTCCACTGCCGTAGCTCCATCTCCATGTCGATCTTTCTCTACTTCTACCGGCTTCTACTTGTGATGAGTTTATGTCTCATGAACTAGTGCCAGTACTATTATTCTAATCACACTTCTTCAATATCTTTGCCATCAGGGATGCTCAGGTCGATTTTAGTGGAACTGCACAAAAGCATCGTATGATCCGAGGGTGCCAGCCGTCTTTCCTTCGACAGGTTCTACCTGGCCAGGAAATTAAATCATGTTTAGGGTTTAGGGTTTAAGTCGTAGTGACCCCATCAGTAGTTTTTCTTTCGTACACGCTCTCACAACTTTTTTCTTTAGTTGTGAAGTAAATATTGGCTATGATCTGTGAATCATTGAGATGCATCAGCATGCGTGTTAGTTTTCCTTTGTATTTGATGGAATGTTGTAACGGGGCAACCTTGGAATAGGAATGAAAATGGAGTGGAAAGTTTCCGTTTTTCCGGAGAAAAAATGGAAACGGAGAGAAACCAACGTTTCGTTTCGTTGGATCGCGCCATCGAGCAAAACCAACGTTTAAATCACGTCTGTCGTGTTCGTGTCTCACCCTCCTCCACGGCTCGACCCCACACGGTCGCTCGGCATGCCACTCACCGCAAACCGAGTATACGATAACTTTCCCGCCTGCTTGTCGATGGATCGCGCCATGGAGTACTAGCACTACTGGAAGAGATTGACGAGTTGGGGGAGGACAGCTAGCTGTAGCACGGACTCCCAAGAACTTTTTACATGCATGTTGTAGCCGGCTATTGCGACCTTTGAACGCGGAGCAGCCGCGTGCACCCGGAAGCGGCGCGGGCGACGCTCTCTCGGCCGGCGCGCCGCTTCAATGCCGGCGCCAGTGAGAGGTCGCGTCCGCTCTGGCCGGGCATGAATGCGGCACTGACCGTTTCGGGCGGGAAGCACGCGCGGGTGATGAAGAGGGTTCGGGTTGGTCAGGACCGGCCGTGGCAGCGGTCCGGACGTGCGCAAACAAGAGATGTTGTACGTTAATATTGCTGCGTATATAATTAACAACGTAAATAATGTGCCAGTTGGACAAATATGATTGGAGATGGAGATGGAAATGGAATTTTACGTAAACACGGATATGCATGTCTATGTCTATGTGTGTGTGCGCGACGACTCTCGCGACCTGGAAGCGGGGGCGTGTTTTTGATCGAGTTTTCTTTCTTGGTACGTTAGAAAATCAGTTTGTCTAATTCACATCTAGATGTTATTTAAGGATATCACATCTAAGCTCCCACAAGTATATAATGTAGCAACAAGAAACAAAAAAACTAGGAAAAAAATAGACCACAAACAGAGTGGACATCAACTTAGATGTGACATAACTATGTCACATCTAGATGTGTCCTAGACAGACCCTTAAAAAATTGTCCGCCAGTTTTCGTTTCTTTTTTCCGGGAACGCGCGTATTCTATTTAAAACCACTGCTATGGAGAGATTTTTTTACTCCATTATAGCCTCTTGTTTGATAGAGTTTCTCGCGTCTCGCTCTCTCACCCTCTCCATATATGTTACACGCTGGAGGCTCAGCGTTCATTTGCTAGGGTTTGCTATATTCACAGTCTCTCACCCTCTCTTCACCAGATCTAAACAAGACTGCGTTGGCCTCTTGTCTCTCTCCCCCCTCACAGCTGGTGAAGGAGGCGTCCGTATCCCGTCGCACCGGGAAGGGGAGGAGGTGCAGCGTTCACTCTATCGCCTTCGGCGAGGGAGGCAATCCACTGCCGGCTGCGCTGTTCTCTTTCACCCAGCGCCTGTGCGGGAGGGCCACCGACCCCTTCTTCCTCGCTGCCGTACGTAGTGTGGGCAGATCCGGCCTCCCGCCGCACGCCTTGCCACATCCCGACGACCCTAAGGTATAAGTTTCTTTGAAACCGTCGTTGCTCTAGCTGCATGTGGATCTTTTTCGATCTGTAGTCGAATCTAGGTCTTGGTTCAAAGAGGAAAGAAGGGTGCGGTGGGCTGGAGCAAGAATCTAGGACGTGGTTCAATGAGGAAAGGAGGGGCGGAAAGTAGTATAGACTGGCTATCCAGCCGCTTTGTAGGTCGAAAAGGGAAAAAGGGGGTAACCCAGTACACACATCTGTAAGGAACCGATCTCTTTGTTGAAAAGGGAAAGAAACTGGGGGGTCGGGTAGTTTGTGCAGGACTAGATTTGCTGCCCTCACATAGGAAGAAGGTTCAAAGAGAACAAATATGGGACCAGCGCATATATGCTGCTTGGCTACATACTCTGCATCACCCATTTATACGTGTGGACGCACATGGTGCTGGCATGTCCCATACAGCTATTTTGCTGTTGTTAATCTAAGAATGCCGCCGGAAAATTGAAGCAATGCCACTGTTAAAAGTAAATTACATTTTTTAACGAATGTTGTTTCAAGAGAATGTCTCTGTTAATATGAATCAATGCAACCGTTTTAGAAATGCTACTGTCCTACTTTGTTTTCCATCCAAGATAAGTTAGATGCTTCTTTCTGTCACCGTTTGTTTCATCCTCCTTTATCGGCAAGTAATTGTTTCCTTTTTGCCTCTGTTAAAACAGGGCTATCGATTCAACTTGTTGCTATTGCGACATTTTGCTTCGCTACTCGAAACACTTATGTTTTAAGAGTGTTTTGTGCAGTTCAACTTGAATGTCACACCGGTGACTTTGCTTAATTTTGGTGGAACTGCACAAAAGGAGATCGAGATTTGTTTCCAGTCTTCGTGGCGAGTTGTTTCAAATCTTGGTCTCAACCACATGATGTGCAGTGTGCTTTGAGATGTTGTGCTACTTGTTTTGGTACTGTTTTAAATAAATGTTGAATTGAAGCTATTGTATTGCTGTCTTTTCCCATTAAGTAGTGAACAAAAATGGGACCAACCCAGACATGATGCTTGTTGCTTTGTTACAACAAATTCAGCATCACCCCCTTTATAAGCCAGTAATTGATGCCACTCTCAGAATTAACTACTGAATCTTATTTCAAAACTGCAACACTTGTTAGGGATTGGCGGGATTACCATTTTTGTGGCCGCATGTTTCATCCTCCTTTATTAGCCAGTAATTGATTCCTTTTTTGCCTCTGTTTAAACAGGGATATCTATTCAACTTGTTGCTATTGCGACATTTTGCTTCGCTACGCGAAACACTTTGCTTGATTTCAGTGCAACTGCACAAAACGAGATTGGATTTCCTATTCGTGTTGGCAGATTCGTATTTTATCTTGTCCGTCTCATGAAAGGTCAGTACAGGCCTTCATCCACATGATTGTGCAGTGTGCTTTGAGATGTTGTGCTACTTGTATTGGTACTATTTTAAATAAATGTTGAATTGAAGCTATTGTATTGCTGTCTTTTCCCATTAAGTAGTGAACAAAAATGGGACCAACCCAGACATGATGCTTGTTGCTTTGTTACAACAAACTCTGCATCACCCCCTTTATAAGTAGATGGAAGCACATACTGTTGTTGCGCCCACTCTCCCCTGGAACTGTTTATGCTTTTCGTTAATCTAATGCCGCTGGTAAAATTAAGCAATGCCACTCTCAGAATTAATTAACTACTGAATCTTAGTTCAAAACTGCAACACTTGTTAGGAATGGTACTATCCTGCTTTGTAGTTCTTTCTACATGTTTAACCAAGGTATTGTTAAGATAATGTCTCTGTTAAAATGAATCAGTTGCATTGTTTTAGGAATGGTACTTTTCTGCTTTGTCGTTCTTTATACATGTTGAAACAAGGCATTGTTAAGATAATGTCTCAGTCAATATGAATGAATCACACTGATGGAGAATTGCTACTCTCCTGCTTTGTTTCCCATTAAGATAAAGTAGATCAGTAGATGCTTTTCTTCTGGGAGTACAAGTCATCAACCGTTATTTCTCAGTAATTGTTTCCCTTATACCTATTGTTGCTTACAGGGATATCAAAATTAAAGCTCGGTTTTATTCCGACTTCGATTTTAGTTGAACTGCACAAAAGGAGCCAATGTGTCCAAGGCAAACTGCTGCATTACTGGGTCCAGTTGGTCGTTCCACTTTGCAGAAAGAAGCAGTCACTGTTTGCGCTACATTACAGAAGGAATGACCGAGAAGCTTTACAGAGTATTATTAGACACCGGTGACATGACTAGTCTGCAGAGACCATTGGCAATTTAACAACACGTGGAGTGCCCTGGGCAAAAAGTGCCCAAACAAGTACAAGAAGCTACGACAGGACTCCACGATCATAGGCATTACATATTTTGAATGGGAAAAGCTTGTCAAAGTTTAATCATTGATGTTAGCAAGAAGACGTTAGTTTAATATATTGGAATTGGAAAACCTTGTCAAAATTTGCTCATTGATGTTAGCCAGAAGACATGCATTTGATATTTTTGAGTGGGACGCCCTTGCTGTGAGCAGCGTCGAGTGTTTTTTCCTATTCCTGTGTTCAGTTTAGAAGTAAATAGTTACTCTGCTGAGATATTCCTGTGTTAAGAGTTTGTTCTGAATATTGTCTATGTAATGCCAGGCCTTGTGTTTGATTGCAAAGTTGAGCTTGGAATGTTGTGGCATGCGGCATCACGAGCTGTTCACCGTGCCTCCTGAGAATAATGCTTCGTATTGTTTTGCATGTCGATCTAATGCCAGTGATTTGCTTGTTAAGAAGATCATCCTCTTCTGTTGTTTCCGTGCTTAAGAAGTTCATCGTCTGATGTTTCATTCATAGCCTATACGACAAGTCGGGTAGGTTAGACGTGAAACCATATGATCTTCCGACCAACTCATGATATTAGGCCGTGATTGGATCGTCGTTTTCCAACCAAAACCGCTTGTAAAACTGACGCTTGTAAATTAAAGCAGATGGTCTCGGGCGAAGGCGCTTGGTTGGTCGATTTCGACTAGTAAAATATCGGAAGTACTTCACACACGATAAAAACGCTGAACGACACTCGGACGATTGCTAATCCAGCCGTTAGCTGCTGTTTCAGCCTTGCCCATGGATGGCATGATACGCACGTCGTGCATGTATCGTCTGGTAATGTCGTCCATATAGCAGTGCTCGTAAAATATACACTGGTCTCTCAAATTACACGCGTAACCCGCCGGTTTTACTTACAGACCTCGGGCCCTCGGTTTCATTACGCCTGTATTTTACGCGTTGTTTCCGATGACGAGTAAATTACACTTGTATGTTAATACAGGTTTGAAATAAACCAGAGCTCCCAAGCGCGGCCTTACCGTTTCATGCCGTCTCAGTTTCTCGAAGGTGCTCATAGGTGTCCGATGATCCTGGCTTCCTGAATGAGCAGCGGGCGCTGTATCAGACCATCCGTAGGGCCCGCGAGGCCCTCTCCGTTGTCCTTCGAGTTGTTGCGCTCGCCGTGGCGCCGAGCATTGTTAACATCGTCAACGAACATGAGGATTCAGGAGATGACTTTATTTTGACTGGATGACACTAGGGACCCACTAGGGCCATAGCCGTACGTACGCAAGTGCCTCCTTATTATGTACAACTATATTTTTTTTGCTTTCTCCTGGTTTCCTGACATCACGGTCCCACACCATTGTCAACCTATGTAGTCAATATAAACGAGAGAATTGCACAAGGTGCGGCCGACAGCTGGGACCAAGCAGCTCGAGCAGTATTTGTGTTTTTGAGGCGTGAGCACTGCAGAGTTTTTCTTGGCGATGATTTCGTTGTTGTTCAGAGGAGAGCAGGGTATTAACTGGGCGGGCTGTGGCCCGTCTAGCCCAGGCCAGATATCCAGCCCAGATACTAATTTTTTCAAGATGAAAATGGCTAGCCCAGCTATACGTCTTTTTGAGGAATACCCAGGCAAGGTCAACTTGTTATTCTCCGCCCCGCTGGGCTGCAAATCTTTCCTAGGAGGGATGCATTAGGCTTAACAGGAAAATGGGCTTTAAAAATAATAAATGGGATGTAATTATAAAAACTGGGCAGTAACTATAAAAAAATGCACCAAACACGAAATTAGTTTATAAAATATTATTTATGGATTTTGAAAATCTTAAATTTTCATTGTTGCGCGCGCAATGTTTCGTTGGATTTTTACGTAATACAAATTTATATTTAATCTGACTAGAAATTTCGGGATAAAAATATTTCGGATCCCATCAAAATGTGGGAAATTTTATTGAATTCTGTCTTCAACGGTTGGTTGAAATTATTAATCGTTGTCCTAGCTAGAAAATGGGCTGTACTTTTAACAAACTGTAAATGGGCTGTTGTAAATTCCATTAGAATTCAAAAATGGGCTGTACATTCTTACAAAACGCAAATGGGCTATAAGTTCTCTGCCACACACTTGTGGGCCTACTAAGTGACGCGTCCCCTAAAAAAATAAGTTGACGCGTATGCAAGGCTTTGTCAACTTATTATAGTCAACACACGGTTCTAGCAGCAGTGGCCGTTGGATGTCTATCCAACGGATGTCGTGCTTCTTCTTCAATCTCGGATATTCTTAGCTTCGGCCGCCCAAAAAATGATTCCTCCCCCTGAGTTGGAGCGTACCAAGGGCTTTGTCAACTTAGTCAATATAAACGATTCTAGCTTCAATGACCGTACGATGTCCATCCAACGGCCGTAGTGCTTCTTCAACCTCTGGTCTTCTTGGTCCAGCCGCCCAAAGCAGCGCCGGTCGTGCCGCCTGCTCCTGCCTCCCGTGGCCGGCTGTGCTGCCGCGGAGGCCTCACCGCCCCCATACTACTCCCACCGCTGGCCAGGCCATCCCTCCACTCACCCACACCCCCTGTTATTCTGCGGCGATGGCAGCCTCACACCGCAGCCGAACCAGTGAACCCTCGCACTCCTCTCCGCGCGGGCTTCCACTGCTGCGTCTTCCCCAGCTCCGCGTCGTCCCCTTCCTAGGCCTCGCCGTCGTCCACCGCCCTGGTGCTCTCGGCGCGGCGTGGTCAACGACCGACTTCCATCGGAAGAGTACTGTACGTGGAGAGGCTGACAGCTGGGTCCACGGCGGCCGCAAGGAAGTGCCTCCTTATTACGCGCAAAATAATTATTCCTCCACCTGACAGCGGGGACCCACCGGACGGGCCACCTTATTTCGTGAAAAAAATGTTTCCCCCCTGACTGCTGGGACCCACCGGACGGGCCACCGTATTTCGCAAAAAAAACGTTCCCCCCGCTGTCAGCTCGGACCCACCGGAAGTGCCTCCTTATTACGCACAAAAAAATGAATACTCCCCCTGCTAGCTGGGACCCACCTTGGTGGGAGGCTGACTTGTGGGCCTAGTAAGTTGACGGGGACGGAGGGCTTTGTCAACTTAGTCAATATGAACGATTCTAGCTCCAGTGACCGTACGATGTCCATCCAACGGCCGTAGTGCTTCTTCAACCTCTGGTCTTCTTGCTCCAGCCGCCCAAAGTAGCGCCGCTCGTGCCGCCTGCTCCTGCCTCCCGCGGCCGGCTGTGCTGCCGCGGAGGCCTCACCGCCCCCTACTATTCCCACCGCTGGTCAGGCCCTGCGGCGACGGCAGCCTCACACCGCAGCCGAACGAGTGAACCCTCATACTCCTCTCCGCGTGGGCATCCACTGCCGCGTCTTAACCGGCTCCGCGTCGTCCCCTTCCTAGGCCTTGCCGTCGTCCACCGCCCTGGTGCTCTCGCCACGGCGTGGTCAACGTGGTCAAGGAACGACTTCCATCGGACGTGGACTGTACGTGGAGAGGCTGACAGCTGGGTCCACGGCGGCAGCAAGGAAGTGCCTCCTTATTACGCGGAAAATAATGATTCCTCCACCTAACAGCAGGGACCCACCGGACGGGCCACCATATTTCGCGAAAAAAAACGTTTCCCCCTAACTGCTGGGACCCAGCAGCTACACCTTCGCACGCAAGGAAGTGCGTCCGGGCAAAAAAAAACGATTCGCCCCCCTGACCGCTGGGACCCACCAGCTACATCTTCGCACGCAAGGAAGTGCGTCCGGGCAAAAAAACCAAAACGATTCGCCCCCTGACTGCTGGGACCCACCAGCTACATCTTCGCAGGCAAGGAAGTGCCTAACAGTCGGGACCCACCTGGTCGAAGCGTACGTAGCGTTGTCATTCTGGTCGCGAACGTGTACGTACATATATACTGGTCGATGTAGAGGCGCGCACGTGTCGTAGTAGAGGCGCGTACATGTCATAGTAGAGGCGCGCACGTAGCATGTACACGTACGTATAGCGGCCAGGGTGCAAGAAAGAAAATACGGCCACGTACATACATACGGGCAGGGTCTCGAACGCCTACTCGCGCATACGTACGGCGAGGGCTCGTGTACATGGCTGGGTCGGAACGGAGAAACAGCGTCGTCGTCGTGTTCATGGGGAGGCAACGGAATGCGTCGTGTTCATGGGGAGGCAACGGAATGCGTCGTGTTCATGGGGAGGCAACGGAATGCGTCGTCTTCATGGGGAGGGGTGTGGCGTATCGCAAAACGGTGGGAACGGACCTCCTGCGGTCGAAACGGGGGTCCTGTTTATCGGGAGGAGTGTGGCGTACCGCAAAACGGAGGAAACAGACCTCCTACGGTCGAAACAGGGGTCCTGTTGATCGGGAGGGGTGTGGCGTACCGCAAAACGGAGGAAACGGACCTCCTACGGTCGAAACGGGGGTCCTGTCGATCGGGAGGGGTGTGGCGTACTGCAAAACGGACGAAACGGGCCTCCTACGGTCGAAACGGGGGTCCTGTTGATCGGGAGGGGTGTGGCGTACCACAAAACGGACGAAACGGACCTCCTACGGTCGAAACGGGGGTCCTGTTCATCGGGAGGGGTGTGGCGTACCGCAAAACGGGACTCCACGGGATACTGTACATCTCCACCGTCGACCTCCTCCGGCCTCCACGGGCTACCGTCGGCCTCGTCCAGCCTCCACGGGCTCCTGTTCATCCAGCCTCCACCGCGCGCTACTCCACCGGCTACTGTTCAACCACCCCTCCACGGGCACCCCTCCACCGTCTACTGTTCATCCAGCCCTCCACACCACGGGGTCCTGTTCAGCCACCACTCCACGGGCACCCCTCCACCGTCTACTGTTCATCCAGCCCTCCACACCACGGTGTCCTATTCATCCAGAGGCAACGCCACCGCTCGTTGTTCATCCAACCCCCCGGCAACGCTCACTGTTCATCCAATCGATCGGCTTCAGTTAGCAGCAGTAGCGAAGGAATCGCTCGATCGGGTTCAGTTAACAGCCATCAATCAATCGCTCGGGTTCAGTAACGCGTAGCCTGCAGTGCAATCGCTCGGGTTCAGTTAGAGCCCAACGCCTCGCTCGGGTTCAGTTAGAGCCAAGCCTCGCACACACACGCGTACGTGTACGAGAGAAAAGCGCATCGCTCGGCCCCCGACCTCCCACCGTAACTGGGAACTCCCGCAAATTTTCCTCACCCTCGCTTCTACCATGGTTTTTTCCGTCATGGATGGCCCAAAGAATGTCATGCAGCTGCGTCTCCGGCCCGCCCAGGACGAAAAGCCCATTTTTTGTCATGATTTTTTGTCATACAAGTAGGAGCCCACCACATCTATGATGATACCGGGTTTTGTCACAATTATCGTCATAGAAGTGTCATATGTATGACAGAAAAAAATTTGTTTGGCCCAAAATGTCACGGATGTGTCTTTTTTTTGGAGTGTGTACATGTACGTACATCGGCCAGGGTGCAAGAAAGTAAATACGACCACGTACGTACATACGGGCGGGGTCTCGAACGCCTACTCGCGCATACGTACGGCTAGGGCTCGTGTACATGGCTGTGGCTGGGTCAGAACGGAGAAACTGCGTCGTCGTCGTGTTCATGGGGAGGCAACGGAATGCGCCGTGTTCATCGGGAGGCAACGGAACGCGTGTTGTTCATCGGGAGCCAACCGGCTTGGATGGAACAACCGATGGAAACGAGGCTTGGCGTACCGCAGAATAGAGGAAACGGCCTTGTGTTCGACCGGCCACGGTGGAAACTGGATCATGTTCATCGGGAGGGGTCTGGCGTACTGCAAAATGGAGGAAATGGACCTCCTACGGTAGAAACGGGGTCCTATTGATCGGGAGGGTTGTGGATTACCGCAAAACGGAGGAAATGGACTTGTGTTGGAGTGCTACGGTCGAAAAGGGGTTCCTGTTCATCGGGAGGGGTGTGTCGTACCGCAAAACGGGACTCCACGGGATACTATTCATCTCCACCGTCGACCTCCTCCAGCCTCCACGGGCTACTATTCATCCACCGTCGACCTCCTCCAGCCTCCACCTGTGACTGTTCATCCACGGGCTCCTGTTCATCTAGCCTCCACCGCGCGCTCCTCCACCGGCTACTGTTCAACCAGCCCTCTCCACGGGGTCCTGTTCAACCACCCCTCCACGAGACTACTGTTCATCCAGCCCTCCACCAGCTACTGTTCAACCAGCCCTCCACCGGCTACTGTTCAACCAGCCCTCCACGGGGTCTTGTTCATCCAGCCCTCCACGGGGTCCTGTTCATCCACCGGCTCGATCGATCGGGGTACTGTTCATCCAGCGGCAACGGCCTCTACTACCACGGGTTCCTGTTCATCCAACCCCCACCGGGAACTGTTCATCCAAACCCCCCAACAAAGCTCACTGTTCATCCATAGGCAGCATCGATCGGCTTCAGTTAGCAGCAGTAGTGAAGGAATCGCTCGATCGGGTTCAGTTAACAGCCATCGATCGATCGCTTGGGTTCAGTAACGCGTAGCCTGTAGTGCAATCGCTCGGGTTCAGTTAGAGCCCAACGCCTCGCTCGGGTTCAGTTAGAGCGCAACGCCTCGCACACACGCGCGTACGAACAAGAGAAACGCGCATCGCTCGGCCCCCGACCACCCACCGTAACCGGGAACTCCCCCGATATTTTCCTCGCCCTCGCTTCTACCACGGTTTTCTCCGTCATGGACGACCTAAAGAATGTCATGCAGCTGCGTCTCCAGCCCGCCCAGGACGAAAATCCCATTTTCTGTCATGATTTTTTGTCATAGAAGTAGGAGCCCACCACATCTATGATGATACCGGGTTTTGTCACAATTTTCATCATAGAAGTGTCATAAGTATGACATATTTTTTTTCATTCGGCCCAAAATGTCACGGATGTGTCTTTTTTTTGTAGTGATGGGCCACCAATGTCGGAGCTCAATCCGGCGGATCTCGGGTAGGGGATGCCGATATGGTGATCTTTGGCTATATGATAACAAGGACACAGGGGACATGGTGTTTACCGAGGTCTGGGTCCTCTGAAGAGGTAAAATCCTACATTCTGCTTTGTTGTATTGATTGTGGAAAATCCCCACCGAGATCGGAACCATGGGGTACAGAGTATAGGTGACCTACCATGAGATCCCATGAGAATGAGTTCTTATATGTCCCTGGCACCTTGGTTTATATGGATACCGGGGATACCTAGGGTTTACATAAAGTCGGTTGCATCTAGGGAGTGAGCAAGCTGAGGACTACTCCTACATCTTGAAGCACACGCCAAGTCTTCATATGATTTCTCCTTGAAGATTCTGGATCCAACGAACAAGGCCCATCAGTGATATGATTGGGGGAATCCTTGGCCCAACCCAAAGTGCATGCATTTTACTAGCCGAGCACACCCTAATATGGGACTATGTTAGTAACCACAGGTTGAAAATGGCCTAGTAGCAGAACTGGCCGCTGACGGGCCGAATGTTATCAAGGGCCGGAAATGAGCCCAGGAAGTTACGGGATCTTAAAAGGCCGAAAGATCACATGGGCTGAAAATGGCCCAAACAGAGCATGGGTATTAATGGGCCGAAAACCATTACCTTTTCTAGATTGGTCAGAATCACTATGAGTCGTTAAAGGGCCAAGAGATACAAAAGGCGACACATTGGCCAAAAGACGTCACGGGCAATACGTCTAAAGCATATCTATAATTATACTTTTTATAAAATTTTATGTTATTTTATCGGACCAACCTATTAATTTAATGTCGAGTGCTAGTTACTATTTTATGCATTTTAGTGCCCACTGCCTGACTTGAAAACTTGCAGTTGCGACCCCATATAAAAAACTAGCAATTGAGGCCCGCATTGAAAACTTGCAGTTGAGACCCGACATGAAAAGTTGCAGTTGTGACGCATTTAAAAAACTTGATGTTGTGCCCCGAATAGAAAACATGCTGTTGCGGCCCAACTTGAAAACTTGCGGTTGCAAACCCATTTTAAAACTTGCAGTTGCGGCCTGACTTGAAAAGTTGCAGTTGCAACCTCATTTGAAAACTTACGGCTACGACCTGACTTAAAGATTTGCAGTTGTGGCCCTATTTTGAAACTTACAGTTGCGACTGTCTTGAAAAAAACTCCCAACCTAGTTGCGTGAGGATATGGGAAGTGTGAATGTGATCGGATTACAACATTTGCAATTACATACAAGGTGTGTTACATGCAGGTAGTAGCAAATTTAAGAAATACGAAAATATATTTTAAAACTAAATTCTCATTGAAAAACTAAATTGCCATTTCAGCTCATTATGACATAAATATACATAGGAGTAGAATTTTGAAAGTGCAACTAATCCCTGGGTGGTTTTTGTAATTCATAACAACATATAGCTCATTGAACTAATATCCATTCAAGATTAATGTTTCAGAAAGTTCAATGATTGGCAAGTCATGGACTAGAGATGTGGACCCCTCAAAATGCTAAGGACACATATTGGCAAAACCTCAAGACTCTACATTTTCATTTTAGTGATCCAAGATCACATTGAGTCCATAGGAAAAGCCAATACTATTAAAATGGGATGAGGTGTTTCTTAATGGCTTGCTTGCTCAAAATACTTAGTGATATGCTCCAAAAGCCCTCAACCACTTTATCATTTCCACATATGTCCTAAACCTAAAGTCAAACTCGGCCCCACCGATTTGATCTATCCGGCGCCACCGAGTTCACTTGACATAGCCATAGCCAGAAACCCTAATCAGTCCGATCTCACCGATAGGGATCTCGGTCTCACCGAGATGGGATTGCAAACTCTCTGTTCCCCTTCGTAACGTTCCGGTCTAACCGAGATGAGCGATCGGTCCCACCGAGTTGGCAATGCAAACTCTCTATTTCCCTTTCGTAATGTTTCGGTCTCACCGAAATGAGCGATCGGTCCCACCGAGTTTGCCTGACTAAGTCTCTGTTTGCTTATTACTGAAATCGGTCTCACCGAGTTCATGTGATCGGTCTCACTGAGATGAAGTTTTTCCCTAACCCTAGCGCATCGGTCCCACCGAGTTGATCATGTTGGTCCCACCGAAAAGCTTAACGTTCACATTTTGAACCAGGTCGGTCTCACCGAGTTTCACTATTCGGTCCCACCGAGTTTGGTAAATTGTGTGTAACGGTTAGATTTTGTGTGGGGGCTATATATACCCCTCCACCCCCTTCTTCATTCAGGAGAGAGCCATCAGAACGTGCCTACACTTCCACTACTCATTTTCTGAGGGAGAACCACCTACTCATGTGTTGAGCCCAAGACATTCCAATCCTACTGTGACGCCCCCGATTTGACCGTACACTAATCATGCACGCAAATGTGTACGATCAAGATCAGGGACTCACGGGAAGATATGACAACACAACTCTAAAACATAAAGAAGTCATACAAGCATTATAATACAAACCAGGGGCCTCGAGGGCTCAAATACAAGTGCTCGATCATAGACGAGTCAGCGGAAGCAGCAATATCTGAGTACAGACATAAGTTAAACAAGTTTGCCTTAAGAAGGCTAGCACGAAAATGGCAACGATCGAAAAGGCAAGGCCTCCTGCCTGGGACCTCCTAACTACTCCTCGAAGCCGAACTCCATGTAGCATCATCCTCGGGATCTCTAGCTCCTGGACTCCGGCATCTGGTTGCGACAATCAGGTATAGGAAGGGGAAAAGAGGGAGAAAAGCAACCGTGAGTACTCATCCAAAGTACACGCAAGCAAGGAGCTACACTACATATGCATGGGTATATGTGTAAAGGACCATATCAGTGGACTGAACTGCAGAATTCCAGAATAAGAGGGGGATAGCTAATCCTGTCGAAGACTACGCTTCTGGCGGCCTCCATCTTGCAGCATGTAGAAGAGAGTAGATTGAAGTCCTCCAAGTAGCATCGTATAGCATAATCCTACCCGGCGATCCCCTCCTCGTCGCCCTGTTAGAGAGCGATCACCGGGTTGTATCTGGCACTTGGAAGGGTGTATTTTATTCAGTATCCAGTTCTAGTTGTCATAAGGTCAAGGTACAACTCCGGGTCGTCCTTTTACCGAGGGACACGGCTATTCGAATAGATAAACTTCCCTGCAGGGGTGCACCACATAACCCAACACGCTCGATCCCATTTGGCCGGACACATTTTTCTGGGTCATGCCCGGCCTCGGAAGATCAACACGTCGCAGCCCTACCTAAGCACAACAGAGAGGTCAGCACGCCGGTCTAACCCTATGCGCGCAGGGGTCTGGGCCCATCGCCCTATGCACACCTGCACGTTGCGTACGCGGCCGGAAGTAGACCTAGCCTAGTGGCGTTCCAGTCCAATCCGGCGCGCGCCACTCAGTCGCTGACGTCACGAAGGCTTCGGCTGATACCACGACACCGGGATACCCATAACTACTCCCGCGTAGATGGTTAGTGCGTATAGACCAAATGGCCAGACTCAGATCAAATACCAAGAACTCGTTAAGTGTGTTAAGTATCTGCGAACGCCGACCAGGGCCAGGCCCACCTCTCTCCTAGGTGGTCCCAACCTGCCCTGTCGCTCCGCCACAAAGTAACAGTCAGGGCCGTCAGGAACCCAGGCCCACCTCTACCGGGGTGGAGCCACCTGTCCTTTCAGCCCCCTCATCAGAATCACTTGCGGGTACTCCTCGAGCCGACCCGACTTTAGTCACCACATGTGTCATGTATATAATGTATATAGTATATACCCGTGATCACCTCCCAAAGTGATCACGGCCCAGTAGTATAGCATGGCAGACGGACAAGAGTGTAGGGCCACTGATGGAACACTAGCATCCTATACTAAGCAGTAGGATAGCAGGTAAGGGTAACAACTGTAGCAACAATGACAGGCTATGCATCAGGATGGGATTAACGGAAAGCAGTAACATGCTACACTACTCTAATGCAAGCAGTATAGAGAAGAATAGGCGATATCTGGTGATCAAGGGGGGGGCTTGCCTGGTTGCTCTGGCAAGTAGGAGGGGTCGTCAACTCCGTAGTCGAACTGGGGGTCGCCGGTAGTCTCGGGGTCTACCGGAAAGAAGTAACGGAGGGGGAACACAATAAATAACAGAGCAATCAAAACAACACAAAGCGTAACATGACAATACGCGGTGCTAGGTGTGCCCTAACGCGGTAGTAGGTGATACCGGCAAAGGGGGGAAACATCCGGGAAAGTTTTCCCAAGTTTGCATTTTTCGGACAGATGAAACGGAGGGGGAAAGTTGCAAGTTTGCTATGCTAGGGACGTCTGGCGGACGAACGGACTGCGTATTCGGATTCGTCTCGTCGTTCTGAGCAACTTTCATATAGAAAGTATTTTCATCTGAGCTACGGTTTATTTTATATGATTTTCTAAAGTTTTAAATTATTTTAGAATTTATTTAATTATTTAATTTAATTCAAAAATGGATTTATGACATCAGCAGTCAACAGGGGTTGACTAAGTCAAACTGACATGTGGGTCCAATGGGACCCACCTGTCATTCTCTGTTTAGGTTAATTAGGGTTTATCTAATTAATTACTGTTTAATTAAATTAACTAATTAATTAGATTAATTTAAACAGGGTTAATTAACTTAATTAATTAACTAATTAATTAACTACTTTTATTTTTATTTTCTTTCTTTATTTATTTATTAATTAAGTTATTATTATTATTTTATTCTTTTTTCCTTTCTTTTTATTTTTTATTTTATTTTTTATTAAACGTTCTGGGATGGGCCTCGGCTGTCATTGGGCCAGGGGCCCTAACGGGCGGTGGGTCACGGGCGCAGCGTGCGGTTGCCCGCAGGGGGGTGCGGCGGGGCGAGGCCATACCGAAGCGGGCGGTCGCCGGACGAGGCCGGAGGCGGTGCAGGGGCGGTGGGGCGCCGACGGGCGCGCGACGAGTGGCGGCGTGCGGCGGCTTGGCCTGAGCAGAGCCGCGGCAGGGGACGGGCAGCGGCGGCGACGGACGTAGCAGCCGTAGGCAGGGGCGGCGTCGTCCGCGCGCGTACGGCGGGGCAGCAGTAGCGTGGCGGAGCCAGTGCGGCGAGCGGCGGAGCAGGGAGGTGTGGCGGGGGTGCAGGCAGCAGGGGGGTGACGGGGTAGCACGGCCGGGCTGGTGAGTGGCCATGCGGGCGCGGGGCAGCACGCGAGCGGGGCTGCGGGGCAGCACGCGAGCAAGGCTGCGGGGCGGCACGAGCGGCGTGGCAAGGCGGTGGCCGGAGCGGGCGTGAGGCGCGGGAGAGAGGGGAGGTGGAGGCCGGGCCTCACCGCGGGGGTAGGGTCCAGGGCAGCGGGGCTCGGGGAGGTAGACGAGGAAGACGGCGGCGTGGAGGAGGCAGTCCGGCGAGGAGGGGCTTGACGAATCCGGCGAGGGCAGTGACGTGCGCGGTCGTCGGGGCTGAGGACGTGGACGACGAGGTCCAGCGGCGACGGGGTGGCGACGGCGAGCGATGGGGCGCCGCGTCGGGGTCGAGGCGATGGGGGAGTCCGGCGGCGGGGTTGGGGCGCCGGCGTCGCGAGAGGGGGGGAAGCAGTTCGTCCCCGATCCAGATCGGATCGGGAGGGGAGAGACGTGGGGAGTGGGGGGAGACGACGGGGTGTCGGTGGCGTGGATAAGGGGAGTGGGGGGCGCGGGGTGGGCCGGCCCATTCGGACGGCTGGGGGCCCGCGTGGACGGCCAGCTGGGCCAAAGGGGCCCAGCGGGGGGGGTTCCCTTTTTTTGTTTTCTCTTGATTTGCTTTTCCTTTTCTATTTTTCTTTTATTTCTTTACTGTTTTCATTTATAGTTTCTATTATTTTAGTTTTATAAAATGTCAAGTAGCACCTAAATTAGTATTACTAATTAGGCCACTGCAATAATTATTTTGGCACACTAGTTATATTATTATAACTTATAAAAGGCATTAAATTAATTGTTTTGCCCTAGGCTTTGGTTATTTTAGTGAATTTAAATATTATAAGAAATGTTGGTTTCCCCACCATTATTACTCATGAATTATTCGGCGACACCCCAACATTTTAGTTTTAATATTCGAAAATATTTTATTGTTTGCTTGATTTTGAATTTGAATTCGAACCGGTTTCGAACTAACGCGAGATTAGCAACAGTAATCATGGTGACGTGGTATCGTTAACAGAGGTTTACTGTAGCTTAATTATCCGGGCGTCACACCTACCACAAGAATCTTGATCTCTAGCCTTCCCCAAGTTGCTTTCCACTCAAATCATCTTTCCACCATATCCAAATCTGTGAGAGAGAGTTGAGTGTTGGGAAGACTATCATTTGAAGCACAAGAGCAAGGAGTTCATCATCAACACACCATCTATTACGTTTTGGAGAGTGGTGTCTCCTAGATTGGTTAGGTGTCACTTGGGAGCCTCCGTCAAGATTGTGGAGTTGAACCAAGGAGTTTGTAAGGGCAAGGAGATTGCCTACTTCGTGAAGATCTACCCAAGTGAGGCAAGTCCTTCGTGGGAGACGACCATGGTGGGATAGACAAGGTTTCTTTTTCATGGACCGTTCATGGGTGGAGCCCTCCGTGGACTCGCACAACCGTTACCCTTCATGGATTGAAGTCTCCATCAACGTGGATGTACGATAGCACCACCTATCGGAACCACGCCAAAAATCTCCGTGTCTACATTGCGTTTTCTCCCTCCAAACTCCTCCCTTTACCTTCATACGCAATGATTTACATTCCGCTGCTATACTCTTAGAATTGCATGTGTAGATTGATTCTTGACTTGTGTTAAGTTGCTAAAATCTGCCAAGATATAAAATTGGGAAAAGGCTAGATTTTTATTTGGTCAAGGAGTCTAATCACCCCCCCCCTCTAGAAATACTTTCGATCCTACAAGTGGTATCAGAGCTTTGGTCTCCATTTGCCTTGATTTCCATAGCTTTGGTGATCATAGCCTTGGTTTCACAAACTAGGAGAGTATGGCGTCTAGCGAGGGAAATTACCACCGTAGAGTTCCTTATTTTGATGGTACTAATTTTGCTAGTTGGAAGCATAAGATGAAAATGCATATTCTTGGACATAACCCCGCCGTTTGGCCTATTGTGTGTATTGGTTTGCAAGGGTGAATTCTTCGATGGAAGGGAACCGAATTGTGAAGCTACTGCTGAAGAATTGAAGATGTTGCAACACAATGCTCAAGCTTGCGATATCCTCTTCAATGGATTATGCCCTGAAGAATTCAACAAAATCAGCCGTCCTGAGAATGCAAAGGAAATTTGGTATAGTTTGATTAATATGCATGAAGGTACCGAATCCGTCAAGGAATCCAAATTGGATGTGCTTCAAAGTCAACTTGACAACTTCAAAATGAAGGACGGTGAAGTCGTCGCTGAAATGTACTCTAGGCTTGCTCTCATCACAAATGAGATTGCCGGCTTAGGAAGTGAAGAGATGACTAATGGATTCATCATCAAGAAGATCCTAAGAGCCTTGGATGGAAAATATGATACTGTGTGCACATTGATCCAAATGATGCCCAATTACAAAGATCTCAAGCCAACGGAAGTCATTGGTAGAATTATTGCTCATGAGATGTCACTTAAGGATAAAGAAGAGCTTCACAACAAGTCTAGTGGCGCTTGCAAAGCTTCATGTGATGCTCCTACATCATCAAGTGAGAAACAAGTCTTCAATGAAGAATTGAGCCTAATGGTGAAGAACTTCAACAAGTTCTACAAGAGTAGAAGCAAAGAAAGAAGTTCCAAGTCAAGGTCGTACAATGACAAAAGATCTTCTAGTCGTGAACGTAATTGCTACAATTGCGGAAGACCCGGACACTACACCAATGAATGTACGGCTCCCTACAAAAGAAGAGAAGACACACCTAAAAGGAGAAGTAGAAGAGAAGAATCACCTCCAAGAGAGAGAAGGAGTAGAGATGATCGTTATGAACGAAGAACCTTTCGCAGAAGCATGGATTCGGAAAGGAAGGACAAGTCATCAAGGAGCTATACAAAACGAAGACATCAAGCTCATGTTGGTGAATAGGTATCCGGTTCTGACTCCGACAACCACTCCGAGAGAAGTTATCACTCCGACTCCGAATATACTCAAGATGAAGGTGTCGCCGGACTAGCACTTGTGTCATCCAACTCCTGCGACATATTTGAATCACCGAATGACGGAATTGCAAGATGCTTCATGACTAAAGGCCCAAAGGTATCACACCCCAAGTATGTTGATTTCAATAGTGATGAAGATGATTTGCTAGGTGATGATGATTTACTTGTTGACAACTCTAGTGATGAAAACTATGACGAACTTGCTATTAATCATGCTAATCAAGATAAACCGAATGACGATAATAAGAAGGAGATTGAGCGTCTAACTAAAAAACTAAACACTCTTAAGTTAGCTCATGAAACTACCTTAGAAGATCATCGAGAGCTTTTAAAGAATCATGAGAAGCTACGCTTTGAAAAGCTCAATCTAAAGCAAGAGCATGGGTTCTTAAAAGCAGTCAATGATGATTTTCGTAAGAAAAGTTCTTCTTACATTGCCAAGCGTTTACTCTTGTCTACTTACATGCCATAAGTAAAATCTAGCAACAAGAGCAAGAAAGATTCTTCTTCTAGTAGTAACAATAATCATGCTAAATCCAATAGTGTTGCTTCTAGTAGTTCTCTTGATTCCACTAATGATTCTCTTAGCCAAGTTACACTTGAGCAAGAAAATAGCTTATTGAAGGGAATTATAGAGAAAGGTGTTTATAAGAGCCTTTCCGGAAGTAAGCAATTTGAGGAAATTGTACGCAAGTAAGGAAGGCACCGGAAGAATCAAGGTGTTGGTTTTGAACGAAAGTTCAATGCCAATGGAGTTGAGTGGGAAGAAGATCAATACCCCAAGACGAAGTTTGTTCCTCAACAAGAGAAGTATGATCCCACTTCTTTCAAAGGAACACAAGCTCAAGATGATCTTCCACCATAAGACCACAAGCTAAAAGGCAAGGACAAGCTTTAAGAGGAGATTGATGCATTTGAAGAAGCTCCTAAGGCTTTGGTCAAGTGGGTTCCCAAGACTACATCAAGTTCTACTTCAAGTACGACTACAACTCCAAGTATTCCCATCGAGATGATGTGGATCCCAAAGAAGAAGAACTAGAGAGTTCTTGAGGGTGACTCCGCCAACATACTTCACTTATATTCATATTGGCAAGGACAAGTCCAATCAACTTTCACATCTTGCACTAGTTCAAGGAGTCACAAACCCTCTTGTTGGTAAGTCAAGGGACAAGGTAACCTAATGCTTTCATGGACATCATCTTGTGTGTACTCCACTCTATGTCTATGGATATCCTTGTTTGTTCCTTGTGGGACTAACCCATGTAGGTATTGAAAGTGCAACTCACTCCAATGGATTGCTCCAAATGATCTACATCAACATTGAGCACCTACATCTTCAACACCTACTTGAAGTCATCATTGACAAAACCCAAGGTTAGTTCATCCCTCTCAGGAGGGATATCACATCTAGGGGGAGCTTTACTCTAAGATTTGAGCTCAAGCAACTCTAATGGTGTGAACACAACAATGCTTTATGTAAAAGTGGTAACCCCACTTGTGCTTAAACGATGAGTATGACCTATGATCAAATGTTCTCATTTGACTCCTAAGCCAACACTACTGCAAGATGCTGTTAACACGACACTACGATCAAAGACCCTTCGACGAAACTGTGTGCGATGCAATAATCACAAACGGTGGTGTAAAAGAACCGTCAAAAAAGGTGCAAAACGTTTGCGATGGTGGAGCCATCAAACACGGTTCAGATTTTAGTTGCGTGTGCGATCCAGGGCATACGGTTCAGTCCAATGAACTGTTTGTGATGAGGCAAAACAAAAGAAATGGGCAGCCTGATGAATGCATGTGCGATATAGAGCATACGGTTCACTCGGATGAACTGTTTGTGATTAGGCAACACAAAAGAAACGGTCAGCCAGATCAAGGTGTGTGTGATTGAGGGCATACGCTTCAGAAGGATTAACTGTTTGCGATTAGGCAACAGAACAGAAACGGGTCAGCCAGATCAAGGTGTGTGTGATTGAGGGCATACACTTCAGAAGGATTAACTGTTTGCGATTAGGCAATAGAACAGAAATGGGTCAGCCAGATCAAAGTGTCCGCGATTGATGGCATACACTTCACATGGATGAACTATTTGCGGTGCACCCTATGGTGCAAACGCCACGTACATGGCCGAGAAGGTGTACGTACCCACGTTACGCCTTTCGGGAATAGTGCCGCACTTATAACCGTCAGTAAATTTTATTGAGAGAACCATCAGTAAATTTTGAGCATGCGTCCCGTCACACTTTTTTAAGAAGAACAGGGAGCCTGCGTCCCGTCACATTCCAAATTGCAAACCTGTTCACACCGATCAAAACCTAAACGGTTTCCCACTTAGGAGCGTATTACTACTCGGTTATAATCCACAAAAACAAACAAGTCATTCATCATCGTTCCCTTGCGTCTGCCATGGCCAGCGTGAGTTCTGGGTCGAGAGGTTGCCACCAGGGAGAGGCAAGCCTGGAAGCGGAAGCATGAGAGATGTCCCGCCTCGCCGCGAAAGCAGCCAACATGTCCCGCCACGCGGCCATAGCAGCAGAGAGGTCCCGCCGCGCCATCGATGCAGCAGACTGGTCCGGCCGTGCCGCGGAAGCAGAAGAGATATCCTGCTGCGCCGCGAATGCAGCAGAGAGGTCCCGCCGCGCCATCGATGCAGCAGACTGGTCCGGCCGTGCCGCGGAAGCAGAAGAGATATCCTGCTGCGCCGCGAATGCAGCAGAGATGTCCTCCCGCGCCGCGGCGGCCTGGGAAAATGTCTTGCGGGCAGGCGAGGATTCTTACAGGCGCGTGCGTGCCCTCGTCCTTAGGCAGATGGATCAGATCTCCAGGTGGGCGAAGTTGCAGGATGACCTGAAAGCCTCGTTTGAACAGTCTACCGGCGTCATCCGGCAACTAATTGAGAGCAATGCGAAGCTCCGGGCCGAGCGCAACCTATTGATGGTGAAGATCGTCGGAAGTGCAGAGCAGCAGGAGCAGACCACTGCCTTGTTGAAGAGGACTGGCGTCATCGTCAAGAAACTTATGGACGAGAATGCCATGCTGCGCATTGAGCGCGGAAGGCTGGTGGAGGAATCCGTGGATGCTCTCAAGCAGCATCTTGAGGACAAGAAAGAGCTCATCACCGCTCGCCGCGGAGACTAGTTCCTGCGGCCTGCAGCAACGCATCAACAAAGTAGAGATCAGCGAGCCAGATCGTTGTCTTCCTTCTTCTTTTGCCCTTGTGTATTTCGGGCGTTGCCGCATGTGGCTTTTTTTAATTATGTTCCTAAATATGTAAGACAATTATTATCCACTGTCATCGTCCTTATATTCATCATGCTTGCTATAAGTCGCAGTCGATGCTATATAGGTCTGTCAGATCTTACATCAAGATCCGTGCAAAACTTTCTTTTCAGATTTTCATTTTTCTCTCTTAAATCTCAGTCCAGTGAGACATATAGCCACGTCGTAGAACAGGTGCTCGGGTGCCATTAATTGGGACGTTGGGAGGGAGGTGCGCGGTGGGTAGCGGTCAAAGGGCTCTCCTCCCGATGAGCACGCGCAGGGGTCTGATCGCACGCCTCCTGTACTCAAATAGCTACCCCGCACGGCACCTCCTAGCCAATAAAAAAGGGGACGCGTGGCAGCACGTAATTGGTAAGTAGAACGCCCACGGTTTGAATAATACTTGTGTTTCCGATTTGTAACGTGGCACCACTTGTTCCAAAATGACTTTGTTGATTGTTAATGTGTGCGCCTTGGCAAATCGGACAAAAAATTACCATAGCATGTGGGTGCCATGTCATGACACCAAGCCAAGTTTCATGATTTTCAGGCGTGTTTTGGATTCACACGAATTAAAAAACCAAGTTTCTCAATCTTTCCGGCCGAGCCACGACGCCCAGATGTTTGAATTTCATTCCCATCTCTTGCATAGGACCTAGAAATTCACCCAAGGACACACATGTGGTTTTTCAAACAACTTTGGTGCACTGGAGCCTATGCTTGTAGTTCAAATTTGAATTATGCACATTAAATGCGCAGAAACTCAATTAATGTATAAAAAAGGCCAAACGAACCCAGAATAATTCCAAAATTTAGCACGATACTTCTATTTGGTCTAATCTGCCTGTGTAAAAAAAATAAGGCGGGAGAAGCTAGTGTACGTATGTAGTTTTGCACACGGAGGTGGCACGTTCCCTCTCGGAACCACGAGCCTTCTTGACAGAAGCTCCATTTTGCAAGAAGCTTACACCAAAGCTTGTCCCAATTCGGCCAAAAACATTACCGCAGCATGTTGGTGCCATGTCATGAGACCATGCCAAGTTTCATGATTTTCAGGCGTGTTTTAGATTTACATGAATTAAAAAACCAAGTTTCTCAATCTTTCCGGCCGAGCCACGACACCCAGATGTTTGAATTTCATTCCCATCTCTTGCATAGGACCTAGAAATTCACCCAAGGACACACATGTGGTTTTTCAAACAACTTTGGTGCACTGGAGCCAGTGCTTGTAGTTCAAATTTGAATTATGCACATTAAATGCGCAGAAACTCAATTAATGTATAAAAAGGCCAAACGAACCCGGAATAATTCCAAAATTTAGCACGATACTTCTATTTGGTCTAATATGCCTGTGTAAAAAAAATTAAGGCGGGAGAAGGCAGTGTACGTATGTCGTTTCGCACACGAAGGTGGCACGTTCCCTCTCGGAACCACGAGCCTTCTTGAGGGAAGCTCCGGTTTGCAAGAAGCTTGCACCAAACCTTGTCCCAATTCGGCCAAAAAAATTACCGCATCATGTTGGTGCCATGTCATGACACCATGCCAAGTTTCATGATTTTCAGGCGTGTTTTGGATTTACAGGAATTAAAAAACCAAGTTTCTCAATCTTTCCGGCCGAGCCACGACGCCGAGATGTTTGAATTTCACTCACATCTCTTGCATGGGACCTAGAAATTCACCCAAGGACACACATGTGATTTTTCAAACAACTTTGGTGCACTGGAGCCTGTGCTTGTATTTCAAATTTGAATTATGCACATTAAATGCGCAGAAACTCAATTAATGTATAAAAAAGGCCAAACAAACCCAGAATAATTCTAAAATTTAGCACGATACTTCTATTTGGTCTAATCTGCCTGTGTAAAAAAATTAAGGCGGGAGAAGGCAGTATACTTATCTCGTTTCGCACACGGAGGTGACACGTTCCCTCTTGGAACCACGAGCCTTCTTAAGGGAAGCTCCGGTTTGCAAGAAGCTTACACCAAAGCTTGTCCCAATTCGGCCAAAAAAATTACCGCAGCATGTTGGTGCCATGTCATGACAACATGCCAAGTTTCATGATTTTTCACGCGTGTTTTGGATTTACAGGAATTGAAAAACCAAGTTTCCCAATCTTTCGGCCGAGCCACGATGCCCAGATGTTTGAATTTCACTCCCATCTCTTGCATGGGACCTAGAAATTCACCCAAGGACACACATGTGATTTTTCAAACAACTTTGGTGCACTGGAGCATGTGCTTGTAGTTCAAATTTGAATTATGCACATTAAATGCGCAGAAACTAAATTAATGTATACAAAAGGCCAAACGAACCCGGAATAATTCCAAAATTTAGCACGATACTTCTATTTGGTCTAATCTGCCTATGTAAAAAAATTAAGGTGGGAGAAGGCAGTATACGTATCTCATTTTGCACACGGAGGTGACACGTTCCCTCTCGGAACAAGGAGCCTTCTTGAGGGAAGCTCCGGTTTGCAAGAAGCTTATACCAAAGCTTGTCCCAATTCGGCCAAAGAATTTACCGAAGCATGTTGGTGCCATGTCATGACACCATGCCAAGTTTCATGATTTTCAGGCGAGTTTTGGATTTACAGGAATTAAAACAACAAGTTTCTCAATCTTTCCGGGCGAGCCACGACGCCCTGATGTTTGAATTTCATTCCCATCTCTTGCATGGGACCTATAAATTCACCCAAGAACACACATGTGATTTTTCAAACAACTTTGGTGCACTGGAGCATGTGCTTGTAGTTCAAATTTGAATTATGCACATTAAATGCCTAGAAACTCAATTAATGCATAAAAATGCCAAACAAACCCGGAATAATTCCAAAATTTAGCACGATACTTCTGTTTAGTCTAATCCGCCAGTGTAAAAAAATTAAGGCGGGAGAAGGCAGTGTACGTATGTCGTTTGCACACGGAGGTGACACGTTCCCTCTCGGAACCAAGAGCCTTCTTGAGGGAAGCTCCGGTTTGCAAGAAGCTTACACCAAAGCTTGTCCCAATTCGGCCAAAAAACTTACTCAAACATGTTGGTGCCATGTCATGACACCATGCCAAGTTTCATGATTTTCAGCCATGTTTTGGATTTACAGGAATTAAAAAACCAAGTTTCTCAATCATTCCGGCCGAGCCACGACGCCCAGATGTTTGAATTTCATTCCCATTTTTTGCATTGGACCTATAAATTCACCCAAAGACACACATGTGATTTTTCAACAAACTTTGGTGCATTGGAGCATGTACTTGTAGTTCAAATTTGAATTATGCACAATGCCCAGAAACTCAATTAATGCATAAAATGCCAAATGAACCCGGAATAATTCCAAAATTAAACACGACACTCATGTACTAGTTGCATGTTCACTGTACGTAAATGTTCTAGCAATTCAAACACCATCCTTTCCCTCCGTAACACCATTTTGTCTTTCAAAACATAATGAAAAAATCAGGTATACCACAAACAGTTTACTAGAAAGAATCGTGTGGGAAGCGATATAAAATATCTTGGCGCACTGTCTTATCTGGCTTACGCAGGAAGCTTCGCCGTCTACAGTCCACCGCCCCCGCTTGAACCACACTTGCGCGCTAGTTTCTCGCGGTACCGAGCGAAATTTTGTTGCCACCGCGGAAATATATATCTCCCTGCCCCCTCCCTCCTACCAAAAGCCACATTCCCACTGTTCCTCCTTGCTCTCCAAGTTCAAACCTTCACTTGTGCTTACTGGTAGCTCAGCCTCCTCGCCAGCGACCCTTCTTCTTGCAGCGCCTCCTCCTCGCCGTCGACCCTTCTTCTTGCAGCGCCGCCTCCTCGCCACCGACCCTTCTTCTTGCAGCGCCGCCTCCTCGCCGGCGACCCTTCTTCTTGCTGCGCGGACTCCTCGCCGCCGACCCTTCTTCTTGCTGCGCGGCCTCGTCGATATGGTCAGGTAATCCACACCCCACCCACACCATCCTCCTCCTTTCCCGTCCCACATGCCCCGACCAACGGAGCGACACCTTCCACCGAAATCACTGCCCCTCCTCCAATTAAGCGCTGCCCATAGGCATTTTGCATGCAGTATAACATGGAGCTCAGTAGCATGCGGCCGCACGCGCGAACGAGGTCGTTATGGCTGCCATGCGTATCGACCGCCAGATCTTGGAGGAGCACCTTGTCTTCGAGGCCACCGTCGACACTGCCACGCGGTTGTCTACTTTAAAATACAGTTCGAGATGTTTTCTTGAGGCCATCGCCAGTGCCTTCTAGTAATTTGTCCTCTGTAATGTTAATATGCAATCTGATGTTCAGTTAACAGTTTGGTCCTCTGAAATGTAATGTTCAGTTAACACTATGGTCCAACAATTTCTACATTTCGTAGTACTGTTCTCAAGCATTCTTTGTTTTGTTAACTGTCTTATCTTCTAGTACATGTTTCTATTCTGCAATGTCGTGCTCAGTTAACTATTTTGGTTCATTTGGACTGTTGTCCATTTAACTATTTGGTTCAGTTCTGCAATTTGATTTTCATTTTCTGTGGGTACAATTTTGTATTGTTATGCATGTGACACCAATCGAATTTGGCTGTACTCAATACATATTCTACGGATAGTATGGCAACTCTTAGTTAACCTGATCAAGATCTTCCTTATGTGTGTTGCAGGGAAACAATGGGAGACACTGCGGTTTACCATTGAGGTTTGTTCAAGCAGGGTCCTTTGCCTAATAGCACATTATTGTGCAGTTGCAGGAATCATTCTAATATTTAGGTTTCTTACAATTTGGTCTTGCACATGTAGGTCCTGCTGTCAGAGGCTTAGACCCACTGTTCGACCCATTTTGCATATGGGGAAATGAGATGTCCATGAATATCAGTCAAGTCAAGAAACTCAGAAAAATTGTTAGAATGAAGAAACTTGCTACGAATAACAGCAAGATCTTTGTTTGCACAATGAAGAAGACATCAGTCAACTATAGGATGGTATCAACTCTTTTACCTTGTTTTTACCCCTTGCGCCATTTCAGAATTTACAACAGCGATTTATGCATAGCTTTGTTTTCAGTACTTTTCAAAGCAGTTCACCGATGATTACCTCTCAAACCACCTGCATGGTTGATACGTCTCCAACGTATCTATAATTTTTGATTGTTCCATGCTATTATATTATCTGTTTTGGATGTTTAATGGGCTTTAATATGCTCTTTTATATTATTTTTGGGACTAACCTATTAACCGAAGGCCCAGTGCCAGTTTCTGTTGTTTTGCCTATTTTAGTGTTTCGCAGAAAAGGAATATCTAACAGAATCCAAACGGAATTAAACCTTCACGATGATCTTTCTTGGACCGAAAGCAAACCAGAAGACTTGGAGATGAAGTCGGAGACGCAACGAGGCGGCCACGAGGCAGGAGGGCGCGCCCAGGGGGTAGGCACGCCCCCCACCCTCATGGGCCCCTCGTAGCTCCACCGACGTACTTCTTCCGCCAATATATATTCTTATACCCTAAAAACATCAGGGGGAGCCACGAAACCACTTTTCCACCGCCGCAACCTTCTATACCCATGAGATCCCATCTTGGGGCCTTTTCCGGCGATCTGCCGGAGGGGGAATCGATCACGAAGGGCTTCTACATCAACACCATAGCCTCTCTGATGAAGCGTGAGTAGTTTACCACAGACCTTCGGGTCCATAGTTATTAGCTAGATGGCTTCTTCTCTCTCTTTGGTTCTCAATACAAAGTTCTCCTCGATGTTCTTGGAGATCTATTCGATGTAATACTTTTTGCGCTGTGTTTGCCGAGATCCGGTGAATTGTGGATTTATGATCAAGATTATCTATGAATAATATTTGGTTCTTCTCTGAATTCTTATATGCATGATTTGATATCTTTGCAAGTCTCTTCGAATTATCGGTTTAGTTTGGCCTATTAGATTGATCTTTCTTGCAATGGGAGAAGTTCTTAGCTTTGGGTTCAATCTTGTGGTGTCCTTTCCCAGTGACAGTAGGGGCAGCAAGGCACGTATTGTATTGTTGACATCGAGGATAAAAAGATGGGGTTTATATCATATTGCTTGAGTTTATCCCTCTACATCATGTCATCTTGCTTAATGCGTTACTCTGTTCTTATGAACTTAATACTCTAGATGCATGCTGGATAGCGGTCGATGTGTGGAGTAATAGAAGTAGATGCAGAATCGTTTCGGTCTACTTGACACGCACATGATGCCTATATTCATGATCATTGCCTAGATATTCTCATAACTATGTGCTCTTTTATCAATTGCTCGGCAGTAATTTGTTCACCCACCGTAATATATGATATCTTGGGAGAAGCCACTAGTGAAACCTATGCCCCCCAGGTCTCTTTCTTATTATATTGCATCTCTTTTATTTACATCGCATCTCGTTTTACTATTTTGCAATCTTTACTTTCCAATCTATACAACAAAAATACCAAAAATATTTATCTTACTATCTTTATTAGATCTCACTTTTGCGAGTGACCGTGAAGGTATTGACAACCCCTTTATCGTGTTGGTTGCAAGGTTCTTGATTGTTTGTGCAGGTACTGGGTGACTTGCGTGTAATCTCCTACTGGATTGATACCTTGGTTCTCAAAAACTGAGGGAAATACTTATGCTACTTTGCTGCATCACCCTTTCCTCTTCAAGGGAAAACCAACGCATGCTCAAGAGGTAGCAAGAAGGATTTCTGGCGCCGTTGCTGGGAAGATTTGCACCAAGTAAAGTCAAGATTTGATCTCCCGACAACTGGCGGATTTTTAGCGCCGTTGCCGGGGAGATCTACGCTCAAGTCAAGACATGCCAAGTACCCATCAAAAACTCTTCTCCCTCGCATTACATTATTTGCCATTCGCCTCTCGTTTTCCTACGCCTCTTTTCCGTTCACCTCCTTTCTCTTGCTTCTTGTGTGCTTGTGTGTTGGATTGATTGTTTGTCACGATGGCTCAAGATAATACTAAATTATGTGACTTTTCCAATACCAACAATAATGATTTTATTAGCACTCCGATTGCTCCTGTTTATGATGCTAAATCTTGTGAAATTAATGCTGCTTTGTTGAATCTTGTCATGAAAGATCAATTTTCTGGCCTTCCTAGTGAAGATGCCGCTACCCATCTAAACAACTTTGTTGATTTGTGTGATATGCAAAAGAAGAAAGATGTGGATAATGATATTTTCAAATTGAAGCTATTTCCGTTTTCACTTAGAGATCATGCTAAAACTTGGTTCTCTTCTTTGCCTAAAAATAATATTGATTCATGGAATAAGTGCAAAGATGCTTTTATCTCTAAGTATTTTCCTCCCTCCAAGATCATCTCTCTTAGAAACAATATTATGAATTTTAAGCAACTTTATCATGAGCATGTTGCACAAGCTTGGGAGAGGATGAAATTAATGACACGTAATTGCCCTACACATGATTTGAATTTATGGATGATTATACAAATTTTTTATGCCGGATTGAATTTTGCTTCTAGAAATCTTTTAGATTCGGCCGGGGGAGGCACTTTTATGGAAATCACTTACGGAGAAGCTACTAAACTCCTAGATAATATTATGGTTAATTATTCTCAATGGCACACCGAAAGATCCACTAGTAAAAAAGTTCATGCGATTGAAGAGATTAATGTTTTGAGTGGAAAGATGGATGAACTTATGAAATTGTTTGCTAATAAGAGTGCTTCTTCTGATCCTAATGATATGCCTTTGTCCACTTTGATTGAGAATAATAATGAACCTATGGATGTGAATTTTGTTGGTAGGAACAATTTTGATAACAACACGTATAGAGGAAACTTTAATTCTAGGCCGTTTCCTAGTAATTCCTCTAATAATTATGGTAATTCCTACAACAACTCTTATGGAAATTTTAATAAGGTGCCCTCTTATTTTGAGACTAGTGTTAAAGAATTTATGAGTTCACAAAAGAATTTCAATGCTTTGGTTGAAGAAAAATTGCTTAAGATTGATGAGTTGGCTAGGAACATGGATAGAATTTCTCTTGATGTTGATTCTTTGAAACTTAGATCTATTCCACATAAGCATGATATCAATGAGTCTCTCAAAGCCATGAGAATTTCCATTGATGAGTGCAAAGAAAGAACCGCTAGGATGCGTGCTAAAAAAGATTGCTTTGTCAAAGCGTGTTCTTCTAGTTTTCATGATAATAATGATGAAGATCTAAAATTGATTGATGTGACTCCTATTAAATCTTTGTTTTCCAATATGAATCTTGATAAATAAGGTACTGGAGATGAGTCAACTTTAGTTAAAAGGCGTCCCAATGATTCGGGGTTTTTAGATCTTGATGCTAAAATTAATAAAAGTGGGATTGAAGAGGTCAAAACTTTACATAGCGATGAACCCACTATTTTGGATTTCAGGGAATTTAATTATGATAATTGCTCTTTGATAGATTGTATTTTCTTGTTGCAATCCGTGTTGAATTCTCCTCATGCTTATAATCAGAATAAAGCTTTTACTAAACATATTGTTGATGCTTTAATGCAATCTTATGAAGAAAAGCTTGAACTAGAAGTTTCTATCCCTAGAAAACTTTATGATGAGTGGGAACCTACTATTAAAATTAAGATTAAAGATCGTGAATGCTATGCTTTATGAGATTTGGGTGCTAGTGTTTCCACGATCCCAAAAACTTTGTGCGATGTGCTAGGTTTCCGTGAATTCGATGATTGTTCTTTAAATTTGCATCTTGCGGATTCCACCATTAAGAAACCTATGGGGAGGATTAATGATGTTCTTATTGTTGCAAATAGGAATTATGTGCCCGTAGATTTCATTGTTCTTCATATAGATTGCAATCCTACATGTCCTATTATTCTTGGTAGACCTTTCCTTAGAACGATTGGTGCAATTATTGACATCAAAGAAGGAAATATTAGATTCCAATTTCCGTTAAGGAAAGGCATGGAACACTTTCCTAGAAAGAAAATTAAATTACCTTATGAATCTATTATGAGGGCCACTTATGGATTGCATACCAAAGATGGCTATACCTAGATCTATTATTGTTTTTATGCCTAGCTAGGGGCGTTAAACGATAGCGCCTGTTGGGAGGCAACCCAATTTTATTTTTGTTCGTTGTTTTTTGTTCCTGTTTAGTAATAAGTAATTCATCTAGCCTCTTTTTAGATGTGGTTTTATGTTTTAGTTAGTGTTTGTGCCAAGTAGAACCTTTGGGAAGACATGGGTGAAGTCTTTTCAATCTTGCTGTAAAAAACAGAAACTTTTGCGCTCACAAGATTAGATGCCATTTTTTACTGGAGAGTGCTTTTAGGTTGATTATTTTTGCAGATGATTAATAGACAAATTCCTCACGTCCACCAATTTATTTCAGAATTTTTGGAGTTCCAGAAGTATTCGTTTGATTCAGATTGCTACAGACTGTTCTGTTTTGACAGATTCTGTTTGTCGTGTGTTGTTTGCATATTTTGATGAATCTATGAGTAGTATCAGGGAGTATGAACCATAGAGAAGTTGGAATACAGTAGCTTTAACACAAATATAAATAAAGAATGAGTTCACTACAGTACCTTAAAGTGGTGGTTTGTTTCCTTATACTAACGGAGCTCATGAGATTTTCTGTTTAAGTTTTGTGTTGTGAAGTTTTCAAGTTTTGAGTAAAGATTTGATGGATTTTGGAATAAGGAGTGGCAAGAGCCTAAGCTTGGGGATGCACAAGGAACCCCAAGGTAAAATTCAAGGACAACCAAAAGCCTAAGCTTGGGGATGCCCCGGAAGGCATCCCCTCTTTCGTCTTCGTCTATCGGTAACTTTACTTGAGGCTATATTTTTATTCACCACATGATATGTGTTTTGCTTGGAGCGTCTTGTATGATTTTAGTCTTTGCTTTTTAGTTTACCACAATCATCCTTTCTGTACACACCTTTTGGAGAGACACGCATGAATCGGAATTTATTAGAATACTCTATGTGCTTCACTTATATCTTTTGAGCTAGATAATTTTGCTCTAGTGCTTCACTTATATCTTTTTAGAGCACGGTGGTGGTTTTATTTTATAGAAATTATTGATCTCTCATGCTTCACTTATATTATTTTGAGAGTCTTTTAGAACAGCATGGTAATTTGCTTTGGCTATAAAATTAGTCCTAATATGATGAGCATCCAAGATGGGTATAATAAAAACTATCATATAAAGTGCGTTGAATACTATGAGAAGTTTGATTCATTATGATTGTTTTGAGATATGAAGATGGTGATATTAGAGTCATGCTAGTTGAGTAGTTGTGAATTTGAGAGATACTTGTGTTAAAGTTTGTGATTCCCGTAGCATGCACATATGGGGAACAGTTATGTGATGAAGTCGGAGCATGATTTATTTATTGATTGTCTTCCTTATGAGTGGCGGTCGGGAACGAGCGATGGTCTTTTCCTACCAATATATCCCCCTAGGAGCATACGCGTAGTACTTCGTTTCGATAACTAATAGATTTTTGCAATAAGTATGTGAGTTCTGTATGACTAATGTTGAGTCCAAGGATTATACGCACTCTCGCCCTTCCACCATTGCTAGCCTCTCTAATACCGCGCACCTTTCGCCGGTATCATACACTGCTACCTCTTGAGCACTGCGTTGGTTTTCCCTTGAAGAGGAAAGGGTGATGCAGTAAAGCAGCATAAGTATTTCCCTCAGTTTTTGAGAACCAAGGTATCAATCCAATAGGAGGCCACGCACGAGTCCCTCGCACCTACACAAACAAATAAATCCTCGCAACCAACGCGATAAGGGGTTGTCAATCCCTACACGGTCACTTACGAGAGTGAGATCTGATAGATATGGTAGGATAATATTTTTGGTATTTTTATGAGAAAGATGCAAAGTAAAATAGAAGGCAATAAAAATAACTAAGTGTTGGAAGATTAATATGATGGAAAATAGACCCAAGGGCCATAGGTTTCACTAGTGGCTTCTCTCAATAGCATAAGTATTACGGTGGGTGAACAAATTACCGTTGAGCAATTGACATAATTGAGCATAGTTATGAGAATATCTAGGTATGATCATGTATATAGGCATCACGTCCGAGACAAGTAGACCGACTCCTGCCTGCATCTACTACTATTACTCCACACATCGACCGCTATCCAGCATGCATCTAGAGTATTAAGTTCATAAGAACAGAGTAACGCTTTAAGCAAGATGACATGATGTAGAGGGATAAACTCATGCAATATGATATAAACCCCATCTTGTTATCCTCGATGGAAACAATACAATACGTGCCTTGCTGCCCCTACTGTCACTGGGAAACGACACCGCAAGATTGAACCCAAAGCTAAGCACTTCTCCCATTGCAAGAAAGATCAATCTTGTAGGCCAAACCAAACTGATAATTCGAAGAGACTTGCAAAGATAACCAATCATACATAAAAGAATTCAGAGGAGAATCAAATATGTTCATAGATAAACTTGATCATAAACCCACAATTCATCGGTCTCAACAAACACACCGCAAAAGAAGATTACATCGAATAGATCTCCACGAGAGAGGGGGAGAACATTGTATTGAGATCCAAAAAGAGAGAAGAAGCCATCTAGCTAATAACTATGGACCCGAAGGTCTGAGGTAAACTACTCACACATCATCGGAGAGGCTATGGTGTTGATGTAGAAGCCCTCCGTGATCGATGCCCCCTCCGGTGGAGCTCCGGTAAAGGCCCCAAGATGGGATCTCACGGGTATAGAAGGTTGCGGCAGTGGAATTAGGTTTTTGGCTCCGTATCTGGTAGTTTGGGGGTACGTAGGTAAATATAGGAGGAAGGAGTATGTCGCTGGAGCAACGTGGGGCCCATGAGGGTGGAGGGCGCGCCTGGGGGGTAGGTGCGCCCCCTACCTCGTGCCCTCCTGGTTGATGTCTTGACGTAGGGTCCAAGTCCTCTGGATCACGTTCGTTCCAAAAATCACGTTCCCGAAGGTTTCATTCCGTTTGGACTCCGTTTGATATTCTTTTTCCGCGAAACTCTGAAATAGGCAAAAAAACAGCAATTCTGGGCTGGGCCTCCGGTTAATAGGGTAGTCCCAGAAATAACATAAAAGTGTATAATAAAGCCCAATAATGTCCAAAACAGAATATAATATAGCATGGAACAATAAAAAATTATAGATACGTTGGAGACGTATCATACACCCACCATATACCTTCCTCAAAACAGCCACCATACCTAGCTATTATGGCATTTCCATAGCCATTCCGAGATATATTGCCATGCAACTTTCCACCATTCCGTTTATTATGACATGCTCCATCATTGTCATATTGCTTTGCATGATCATGTAGTTGACATCGTATTTGTGGCAAAGCCACCGTTCATGATTTTCATACATGTCACTCTTGATTGATTGCACATCCCGGTACACCGCCGGAGGCATTCACATAGTCATATTTTGTTCTAAGTATTGAGTTGTAAGTAAATAAAAGTGTGATGATCATCATTATTAGAGCATTGTCCCAGTGAGGAAAGGATGATGGAGACTATGATTCCCCCACAAGTCGGGAGGAGACTCCGGACGAAAAAAAGAGGCCAAAAAAAGAAAGGGAAAGGCCCAAAAAATTAATAAAAAATGAGAGAAAGAGAGAGAGGGGACAATGTTACTATCCTTTTACCACACTTGTGCTTCAAAGTAGCACCATGATCTTCATGATAGAGAGTCTCCTATGTGGTCACTTTCATATACTAGTGGGAATTTTACATTATAGAACTTGGCTTGTATATTCCAATGATGGGCTTCCTCAAATTGCCCTAGGTCTTCGTGAGCAAGCAAGTTGGATGCACACCCACTTAGTTTCTTTTGTTGAGCTTTCATACACTTATAGCTCTAGTGCATCCGTTGCATGGCGATCCCTACTCACTCACATTGATATCTATTGATGGGCATCTCCATAGCCCGTTAATATGCCTAGTTGATGTGAGGCTATCTTCTCCTTTTAGTCTTCTCCACAACCACCATTCTATTCCACCTATAGTGCTATGTCCATGGCTCACGCTCATGTATTGCGTGAAGATTGAAAAAGTTTGAGAACATCAAAAGTATGAAACAATTGCTTGGCTTGTCATCGGGGTTGTGCATGATTAAATACTTTGTGTGATGAAGATAGAGCATAGCCAGACTATATGATTTTGCAGGGATAACTTTCTTTGGCCATGTTATTTTGAGAAGACATGATTGCTTTATTAGTATGCTTGAAGTATTATTGTTTTTATGTCAATATTAAACTTTTATTTTGAATGTTATGGATCTGAACATTCATGCCACAATAAAGAGAATTACATTGAAAATTATGTTAGGTAGCATTCCACATCAAAAATTCTGTTTTTATCATTTACCTACTCGAGGACGAGCAATAATTAAGCTTGGGGATGCTTGATGCGTCTCCAATGTATCTATAATTTTTATTGTTCCATGCTATTATATTATCTGTTTTGGATGTTTAATGGGCTTTAATATGCTCTTTTATATTATTTTTGGGACTAACCTATTAACCGAAGGCCCAGTGTCAGTTTCTATTTTTTTGCCTATTTCAGTGTTTCGCAGAAAAGGAATATCAAACGGAATCCAAACGGAATGAAACCTTCGCGATGATCTTTCTTGGACCGAAAGCAAACCAGAAGACTTGGAGATGAAGCCAGAGACGCAACGAGGCGGCCACGAGGCAGGAGGGCGTGCTCAGGGGGGTAGGCGCGCCCCCACCCTCGTGGGCCCCTCGTAGCTCCACCACATACTTCTTCCGCCTATATATATTCTTATACCCTAAAAACATCAGGGGGATCCACGAAACCACTTTTCCACCGCCGCAACCTTCTGTACCCGTGAGATCCCATCTTGGGGCCTTTTCTGGCGATCTGCCGGAGGGGGAATCGATCATTGAGGGCTTGTACATCAACACCATAGCCTCTCCGATGAAGCGTGAGTAGTTTACCACAGACCTTTGGGTCCATAGTTATTAGCTAGATGGCTTCTTCTCTCTGTTTGGTTCTCAATACAAAGTTCTCCTCGATGTTTTTGGAGATCTATTCGATGTAATACTTTTTGCGCTGTGTTTGCCGAGATCCGATGAATTGTGAATTTATGATCAAGATTATCTATGAATAATATTTGGTTCTTCTCTGAATTCTTATATGCATGATTTGATATCTTTGCAAGTCTCTTCGAATTATCGGTTTAGTTTGGCCTACTAGATTGATCTTTCTTGCAATGGGAGAAGTGCTTAGCTTTGGGTTCAATCTTGTGGTGTCCTTTCCCAGTGACAGTAGGCGCAGCAAGGCACGTATTGTATTGTTGCCATCGAGGATAAAAAGATGGGGTTTATATCATATTGCTTGAGTTTATCCCTCTACATCATGTCATCTTGCTTAATGCGTTACTCTGTTCTTATGAACTTAATACTCTAGATGCATGCTGGATAGCCGTCGATGTGTGGAGTAATAGTAGTAGATGCAGAATCGTTTCGGTCTACTTGACACGGACGTGATGCCTATATTCATGATTTTTGCCTAGATATTCTCATAACTATGCGCTCTTCTATCAATTGCTCGGCAGTAATTTGTTCACCCACCGTGATATATGCTATCTTGAGAGAAGCCACTAATTCATATGAACTCAGAAAAATGCAAATAAGATATAAAAATGTTCAGATAAACATTACCTTTATGTGCATATCATTTGCATTCAGGACAAATGCACCCTTTAAACTACCTGAGGTAATTAATGTTATTAACATTATTAAAAATAAAAAGGTATAAAAAATATTTTTTTCATAAATAAAAATTACATGCAAATGCAGGTGATGTTTTCTGAACATCCTGATATCTTATTTGCATTTTTCTGAGTTCGTATCAACTTGTTATGAAGTTTCCAAATAAGGGTCAAAGTCGTTAGAACATTCTTAACAAGATGATACGAACTCAGAAAAATGCAGATAAGATATCCAGATGTTTAGAAAACATCACCTACATTTGCATGTAATTTTTATTCATGAAAAAATATTGTTTATACCTTTTTATTTTTAATAATGTTAATAACATTAATTACCTCAGGTAGTTTAAAGGTGCTTTTGTCCTAAATGCAAATGATATGCACACAAAAGTAATGTTTATCTGAACATTTTGATATCTTATTTGCATTTTTCTGAGTTCATATGAATTGGTTATGAATTTTCAAAGTTTTGGTCAAATGGTCAAAGGGCATTCGAGGGACCTCGACGGAAAAAGTAAGGGCAAAACTAAGCAAGCTCGAAAAGTAAGGGAAAAACCCGTGGGTAGGAACCAACTAGGGGTAAAAATGCAGTTGTCCTTTTATTTACATCGCATCTCGTTTTACTATTTTGCAATCTTTACTTTCCAATCTATACAACAAAAATACCAAAAATATTTATCTTACTATCTTTATTAGATCTCACTTTTGCGAGTGACCGTGAAGGGATTGACAACCCCTTTATCGTGTTGGATGCAAGGTTCTTGATTGTTTGTGCAGGTACTAGGTGACTTTTGTGTAATCTCCTACTGGATTGATACCTTGGTTCTCAAAAACTGAGGGAAATACTTACGCTACTTTGCTGCATCACCCTTTCCTCTTCAAGGGAAAACCAACGCATGCTCAAGAGGTAGCAATGGTCAAGAGGCGAGGAAGGTATTCATTCAACACCCACGGTACAATATTGAAGTCTTGCTGAAGAGGACGAAGGTTGGGCGGGCAATTATCCATAGCCACTGGCCTAAAGTTGCAAGGACATTCAACATCACTAAAGGCTCAATATTTGCCTTCCGCTTCTGCAGTTTCCCAGATGAGATTCATTTGTCTATTTACCATGTATGATCCTACTTTCCAAAGGTTTTGATGCTGCATGTGAAACTTGGTGCTGTTGTGTAATGGCATAACTGAGTGCCGAAGCTATCTGATGTAATTCGATTATGAAATCCTGGTTGCTTTTATACGGATATGAAATATCTGGCGTGTTTTATAAGAAATATCAGTTTGATTAGTACATGGATTATCAATAATAGGCTAATTACCCTGCTTATTGGGGTTTTCTATTGCAAATGGTTACTCAGACAGCACCGTGGGCGATGAACTCAAACAACCCGCACGGTTTCTAGAAAGTAGGCGTGTTCGATCAACTAACAATCACACATGACTTCCGGCAGCGAACTGTTTGCGTTAGGCCACCTTGCACAAACGTTTCCACACAAAGAACTGTGTGTGATATACATACCTATGGAAATGTTTTTCTAGGATTCACCGTGTGGGATGTACATACCTACGGAAATGATTTTCTGGGATTCACCGTGTGGGATGTACATACCTACGGATTTTCTGGGATTCACCGTGTGGGATGTACATACCTACGGAAATGATTTTCTCGGATTACCGTGTGGGATGTACATACCTACGGAAATGATTGGGTTTCGATGCCTCGCCCGATCGCACACGGCCCTAGCCTGGGTCCCAGGAGGGCCTATCCCCGACAATTTCTGGGTCGTGTGGGAAGGACCCCCTATCACCCACACTCACTTGGCGACGGTTCCAAATGCCGTCGCGGAAAGGGGTTAAAACCCGTTTGTTTAGCACGTCGTTGTACCAGTGCAATATAATCATATATAGATGACCTAGTCATCGCCAATTCCTTGATAGATGCTAGAGTGTTTGTGCATGCTTTGCCACATATTTCATTTGCCATCTTATTGTGTGAGCATGTTGAGTCCATATTTTTCTCATTCGAGGACATCCATTTGTTGCTTTCATTGTTTGGTCTTTTCTTTTGCCAAATGGATGGACAAGAATGCCTAAGAACTCCCTCTAGCTATCTATGCTTTTCTTGTCTCAAACTCTATTCATGCTACATCACAAAGTTTGATCAAATCAGATTCGAACCCTCTGGGTGAGGAGCACTCGGAGCCACCGATTCGCCATAGACTTAAACTTCCGAAACCTCTCTATGTATTTTGGTCTGGCCGATTCATTCCTTTCGGTCATACTGAGTTCATTGAGTTGATCTAGGTTTCAATCTTGGTGCAACCGATTTGAACAGTTCGGTCACACCGAGTTGCAGCAACCGCTTGCGATTCTGCATCTCGGTGCCACCGAGCCGTTCCACTCGGTCACACCAACAGGGTCTGGATATATATACCCACGGATCAAATTTTGGAAATTTCTCCGAAACCCTTCGCCCGCGCATATCCAGCTCTGCCGACTCGAGGTCTCCGGATCGTCTGCTCATCGCCTGCGACCTCCTGCCGCTGGTCTCAGCCGCCGTCAACGGATATCTCTGCCGCCGTTGTCACCGTAGCGAGCTCATCGCGAAGTTAGGGTATGAGTTCGATCCTTTGTGCTTTCTCACTCCGATTCTTAGCACGAAGACAATGTCATGATTCTTGCCACGTTTGAGATTTTTCTATCCAGCAACAACTTCCTTTAGATTAGGTTTGATCCAAAATCTTAGGGTTAGGTTTCCGCCGAATTCATCTCGGACCAACCGAGTTGTAGAAATCGGTCTCACCGATTTGGCTTAGGCCATTGCACTTGTGATTTTTGGTCTGACCGAAACTTACAAATCGGTGTGACTGAGTTCGATTCTCAGTGAAACCCTAGCAATCTCGGAGTTACCGAACTGTGTCTCGGTCTGACCGATTTCCCTAGTTTAGACTCTAATATTGCTTCGGTGTCACCGAGTTTAACAAATCGGTAGCTCCAAAATGCTTTCTGTAGAAAACTAAAACTAAGTTTTTGACTCATTTGTTTTGCAAAATCTCTGCACTTTGTGATGCTCATCCACTCTATCTCAACTATATCTATTCACAGGGACAGCTTGCAGCTTCAGTCATGTCAGATCAGAGTGATAGCCAGAACAAGTCAGAAGAGCACCAAAACCTTGGTGAGGGCACTAGTCCCTCTGACAGCTATGATGAGGGTAGCAGAAGCACCCCAAGCAACTTGCCTAAGGCTGCTACTAGGTAGAGGAGGAAAAGAAATTCAGATTCAGAGGATGAAGATTTTGTTGTTGATGAGGAAGTCACTTCAAGGAAAATGGTTCTCAAGAAAGAGTTTGGCACAGCAGCTTCAACCAAGCCTGGGTTGCACAAGAAAGCTCCTGCCAAGAGAGTGTCAATGTCCAAAGCCAGAGCCTCAACACAGGAAACCATTGAGTTCACTCTTGAACCAAAGGAGGCTGGTGAGGGCAAGAAGAAAAAGGAAAGGGTCAAGAAGACCATGGCTAGAGTGATTGGCAGATCCTCTATGATGAGAGACCCGAATGAGGATGAGGAAGAGGATGAAGAAGATGCTGCACCAGCACCCAAAGCTCAGAAGATGATGGAGGATGCCATCAAGTCAGGGGCTGCTCCATCAAAGCCCAAGACTGGCCCCAAGGCTGCTGCTACTCAAGCTTCTAAGCCTATAGCACCCAAGAGATCAACTAGAAACATACCAGCTGCTGAGAAGAACAAGGCCCCAGTGCCTGAAATGGAAGAAGAAGAAGAAGAAGAAGAAGAGCCTCAAGTGCTCAGAAAACTCAAACCAAAGATTGCTGATCATGATGACAATCATCCAGTTGCTGAGAACATGTAGGAAAGAAAGGATACATGTCTCAGATTGTGGAGACAGTCAGACCCCTATGTTGAAGAAGAACTGTTGTGGACTACAGATTTCACACTAAGGAACAACAAGACTTCTATGAGACAGTCCTCTTGGACAAGAAGCCCATTGTGTGCAACATGAGATGGGTGGACTGGAAATACATTGACAGCAATGAAGATCACTTTCCTGGAGTTCATGAGAGCTTCAGACTCAATGGAGTTGACACATTTGTTGGCCAAAAGTTGACCAAATGGAATGATGAGTTGATCATGCAGTTCTATTCCACTGCTCACTTCTACCCAGATGGAAAGATTGTCTGGATGACTGAAGGTACTAGGTACCAATCTACAGTTGCTGAGTGGGCCAAGCTTATCAATGCCCCAGAAGAGCATGAGGATGACACTGATGTCTATGCCAAGCGCAAGAAAGATCACAACTCAATGGCAAATATGTACAAGGAGATACCTGACAAGGCCTTGGAGACACACAAGCTAGGCTCAGTATATTACTTGTTGTCTGGTTTGGCCACCATGAACAGTATATTGAGGCACACCTTGTTTCCCAAGTCAGGAGATCATAGGATGATCAGAGGCCACTCCATCAACTTGCTTCAGATGTTTGATGTGCCACAGAAATTTAAAGTGATGAGTTTGATTGTTGAGACTATCAAGAGAACTGCAGCAGATCAGAAGAGATCATGTGGCTATGCTCCAAACATTCAGATGCTCATAAATTCCAAGACGGGCACATGCACATATTTGTTGGACAGAGAGCACCTTCCCTTGAGGCTTGATTTTGAGGATAACACTATTGTGATGGATGCTTCACATCCAACTTCTGTAGAGGCTCAAGAGAAGAGAGAGAAGGCACAGGCTAAAAAAGCTTCAAAGATTCCAGAACCTTCTGCAGTCAATCTCAAGACCAAGCAGGACCAGGTCAACTATCTGCTTGAGGCCACTGTGAGAATAGAGAAAGGACCGGCTAACCTGACTCGAAATCAAGAGAGCCTTGAGAGGATCTTCGAGACAAAGCTACATGACTTGGATGTCAAAGTCACTGAGATTCAGATTTAAGTAGAGAAGATACAAGAAGAGCTTGAGGAAAGGAGTGACAGGACAACCATAGATGCTTATCAGAGGGTGCCCAGAAGACAGAGGTCTGCAGCAGTGCCAGTGATTGACTCTAGAGCCACAACCTCAGCTCCTGCAGCCACAACATCAGTTGCCAATCTAGTGGCAACCCCTCCAGCTCCTCAGACATCGGCCGAAGTCTTCGCAGATGCTGTTCTCTCCATGCCATCTTCGCACTCTGGAGCTCCCGGAGATCGAGCTTAGAGTGCCATATAGCACTATGCATTTTCAAGCTTTTTGGTAACTTGTTGCCAGAGGGGGAGAAAGTGTATAGATCATAGGCTCCGAGAGAGAGTGTGTTTCGCTTCTTTTTGCCTCTCTTGCTACTTTATTTGCTTGCTCGTTTGGTTGATACTCTTCTTATGTGTGTGTGAGATACTTATATGATCATGTGCTTGATCATCATACTTTAATGGTTGTGCTTGAATGATAATATTCTATCTCTCATGTATGATCATTCACATCTTGTCTTGGTGATGAGTGCATATTTCATATTCTATCATTTTGAGCGCTCCATCAAGATGTATGTGACATGGAAGAGTAACCCATGATCCTAATCGACTGTGCATTTGCATTCAAAAGCAAATTTTAAATAATGCACAAATTTAGGGGGAGCTCTTGCTTATCACATACTTCTCAAAGCGATGATGTATTTCATTTTATTATCATTTGTTGAGGCTTTGATCTATATGTTGTCATCAATCACCAAAAAGGGGGAGATTGAAAGTGCAACTAAGCCCCGGGTGGTTTTGGTAATTCATAACAAGATATAGCTCATTGAACTAATATCCATTCAAGATTAATGTTTCAGAAAGTTCAATGATTGGCATGGCATGGACTAGAGATGTGGACCCCTCAAAATGCTAAGGACACATATTGGCAAAATCTCAAAACTCTACATTTTCATTTTAGTGATCCAAGATCACATTGAGTCCATAGGAAAAGCCAATACTATTAAAAGGGGATGAGGTGTTGCTTAATGGCTTGCTTGCTCAAAATGCTTAGTGATATGGTCCAAAAGCTCTCAACCACTTTCTCATTTCCACATATGTCCTAAACCCAAAGTCAAACACAGCCCCACCTATTTGATCTATCCGGCGCCACCGAGTTCACTTGACATAGCCATAGCCAGAAACCCTAATCAGTTCGGTCTCACCGAGATGGGATTGCAAACTCTCTGTTTCTCTTCATAATGTTTTGGTCTAACCGAGATGAGCGATCGGTCCCACCGAGTTGGCAATGCAAACTCTTTGTTTCCTTTTCGTAATGTTTCGGTCTCACCGGAATGAGCGATCGGTCCCACCGAGTTTGCCTGACCAAGTCTCTATTTGCTTATTACTGAAATCGATCTCACCGAGTTCATGTGATCGGTCTCACCGAGATGAAGTTTTGCCCTAACCCTAGCACATCGGTCCCACCGAGTTGATCATGTTGGTCCCACTGAAAAGCCTAACGTTCATATTTTGAACCAGGTCGGTCTCACCGAGTTTCACTATTTGGTCCCACCGAGTTTGGTAAATTGTGTGTAACGGTTAGATTTTGTGTGGACGCTATATATACCCCTCCACCCCCTTCTCCATTCAGGAGAGAGCCATCAGAACGTGCCTACACTTCCACTACTCATTTTCTGAGAGAGAACCACCTACTCATGTGTTGAGACCAATACATTCCAATCCTACCACAAGAATCTTGATCTCTAGCCTTCCCCAAGTTGCTTTCCACTCAAATCATCTTTTCACCATATCCAAATTTATGAGAGAGTGTTGAGTGTTGGGGAAACTATCATTTGAAGCACAAGAGCAAGGAGTTCATCATCAACACACTATCTATTACTTTTTGAAGAGTGGTGTCTCCTAGATTGGTTATGTGTCACTTGGGAGCCTCCGTCAAGATTGTGGAGTTGACCCAAGGAGTTTGTAAGGGCAAGGAGATCGCCTACTTCGTGAAGATCTACCCAAGTGAGGCAAGTCCTTTGTGGGCGACGACCGTGGTGGGATAGACAAGGTTGCTTCTTCGTGGACCCTTCGTGGGTGGAGCCCCCTGTGGACTCGCGCAACCGTTACCCTTCGTGGGTTGAAGTCTCCATCACCGTGGATGTACGATAGCACCACCTATCGGAACCACGCCAAGAATCTTCGTGTCTACATTGCGTTTGCTCCCTCCAAACTCCTCCCTTTACCTTCATATGCAATGATTTACATTCCGCTGCTATACTCTTAGAATTGCATGTGTAGGTTGATTGCTTGACTTGTGTTAAGTTGCTAAAATCTGCCAAGATATAAAATTGGGAAAATGCTAGATTTTTATTTGGTCAAGTAGTCTAATTACCCCCCTCATCCTACAAATTTTCTATCATAGCTTACCACGAAACTAGTTAAGGTTTTCAACGATGTAAAGTTCCCAGAAATCTTGAAAAAATACTGAAACAACACACCTATAATATAACATGATCCAACCGAGCGATTGAAAAAATACGGTTGTATGTGTCCTGAAAAAAGAATATTTCAGTATATATTTATGTCATAGTGAGCCGAAATGATTTTTTTTTGCTGAGGACACATAAATGCATCTTTTCAAAATCGTTGTGTTGGATCATCTTATTGCATTATATTGATGCTCCACTATTTATTTTGTATTTTTTTGATAACTTTTGAACCGTTAATACTTTACCAAGTTTTAGCAAGTTCTGTAGTAAAATATGATAGACATATAAAGAGAGGGTGCGGATTTTTCGGACATGGTGCCACGCGAGGATGAAATCTGGGTTGTCCACTTGTCTGTATGTGCTATGAGATTTGCACTTGATACAGCAAATTGATGAATATCAAAATGATATTGTTGGTTAATTTGGCGAATACGCGTCTGTGATACATGTGGGTTGAGCTAGACATCTTAAATGTGTATTTTAATGGTGTTGTCATTTATTGCTACCCTACCAATTCAAGTGAATGTGCACATTCTCATAGTGTGATGTTTTAATGAACTGTAAATACAAGTCATGTCGTGCAGTGTATCCTCAGAACTAATTCCGTGCTTGATTTTTTTACTGAATTCTTGTTTCTATGTATGAGGCATGCAACATTTTTTTCGTTGATGCATATGTTGTTCGGTGTGTTTATACATGTGGCGAGCTAAATGTATTACATATACATCTAGTACATATAGCACATCAATGGAGATCATGTTTTATCCTGCCATCTAATCATCCACCACTCCAGGTTTTGAATGTTTTCTAACATGGTTTTCTCATGCTTTGTGGGACATGAACATAAAAAGCTGGTGTTGGAGGAGCCAGTGAAGTGCTCTTAGACATTGAGTGGCACACCGCACATGGACATCAAAGGAGAGAGAGAGAGGGAGAGAGATGAACTTATGTACAACTACAATTCTACACCTTCTTTCTTTTGAGAGAGAGAAAGAGAGAGAGAGAGATCTGAACATCTATAGAACTAAAATTCTACATCTTCATTTTTTCTTTCAAAAGGAGCTCCACATCTCCATGGATGAGTTCTACCTAGCTATGCACATGAACAAAGTGCAAGAACTAGAGAAAGCGTGATGAATGAGAGAGGAGTTGGCGGATGGACAAGGGATGGTCTACATGTTGCATTTAAAAGATGTTGGGTGCCTTAATGTCATGCCATCCATTTAAATATAAGGGTTTTTATCATTTATGCCACTGATTGTGTCTCACTACTTAGTTTTGCCACTAGCAATTTCAACTGCTCAAAAATGCAATCGTTTCGTTAGGCGTATGCTCAAAAATACCACTCGACACCATGATTGTTAGCTCAAATCTCGTTTGCCATGTCATAATGACCAAAATACCTATAGACCAACATGTCAGCTCTCCCTCTATCTCACTACAATAATGTGTGGGTCTCACTTGATCCCAACAACGTTCTTATTTTCTCTAAAATTATTCGCTTGCAGACTCCTAACAAGTGGGGTCCACACTTATCATTATGAGATAGAGAAAGCTGACATGTGGGTATAGGGGTATTTTTGTCATATAACATGGTCAATGAGTTTGACCAGACAATAACAATGTTTAATGGCATTTCTGAGCAAACATCTAATGGAGCGATGGCATTTTTTAGATATCTAATGGCATTTTTGAGAAAACATCTCACAGAACGATGGCATTTTTGAGCCGTTGTAATTTCTAATGGCAAAATTGAATAGTGAGACATGACTAGTAGCATAAATGATAAAACCCCAATATAATTAATTTGTGACTCATTAATTAAATGGGGTCAGGCTGAAGGAGTTTTTTTTCTTCTAAACTCGCGAAGGGCCCCTAAGGACCTAGGCTTCTATTAGATAAGCATGCAGCATTTTACAAACAGACCCAACTGAAAGTAGAAATTACAGCCCAAGTCTGAAACTTTGCAAATATGACCCCAAAAGATGAAACTAGAAAGCAATGGAGTCCTTGGCGTCTGCTCCGATCCTCGCCCGATACCGCTGCCGCCGGGGACGAAACCACTTGGGGTGGAGGAATGGCTACAGCACCACCGGCCAACACCAGAGGTAGACACTAGAAATCGCCAGGTTGAAGCACCAATAAACTGCCTCCCTTTTGGCTCGACGGCCCGGAGGAATAAGAGGAGCCGACCTGAAAGATCACCGGAGCTCCAAATGGCCGCCCTTCGTCTAGCAGATAGGGCAACACGACGTTGACGATCGCAGAGAGTTGATCGAAACTTCTTCATAGGTGCTGTAGAGATAGGGCACCAATGATGAACAAAGATAGTTCGTCTGTTGTTTGATCCCCTCCCTCCCTCCTTCCGTCCACCTCCACGGAAGCACAAAAAGAAGCAGGGAAGAAATAATTTGAGCTTCAGATCTGGGACACCCACGAGCTTGTTTAGGGGAGGAATGCCGACGAATAACCCCTCCGCCTCTGGCTCCGACCACCGGAGCACCACGAATAGGGGCATCACCACCGCTAGACGCTGGACATAGCTCGCTGCACCAGCCGCATACCTCCCAATGGCATAACGTCAATCCTAAAAAAACATACATCTAGTCTGTGCACGAGCAACCCAAGCTCTTCTCCCTGTCCTACTCCAGTCGGCGTCACCGTCGGAGAGGAGAGGGGCCCTGAGTTTTTGCTGGTTGGCTTTTACGTAGGGCATTCCTCCTGTCGTCTGTTTGCATGGATGGATAAGAGCTTCAATGCCATTGGAAATGACATGTAATCAACAAGCGTCTCATTTCATTGCATGAGGCTGCCTTGTGGGCCATCTCCTGGCGAGGTTAGAGGTAATAAGCGAACTATACCATTTGTATACGGTGGATGGAATTCAATACACATACTTGATGTAGTAAAGCTACACGAATCACGTGGGAATAAGCGGTTTTGACTCTGACCTTGTATGACTGCATGTCCACTCGTGATTTATTGTATAAAGAGACACCTAAATACCCAAAACTCTAACGGTTCAAAATGGAAAGACTCCAGAAAATGTTGCATCAACAAAGGGCCGTGACACAAAAGAAAGCCCACAATCCAGGAGCAACTAATTAAGGAGTGCTCATTTGGGAACCTCTCCAAGGGTCACTTGGGGTGCTAAGAGCGCACCACTTGCGCGCTCTCAGCCTCCGCCACGTGTCACGCTCACGGCGCTCCCTTCGATTTTTTTTCCGCACGCTTTTTTCGGTTTTTCAGATTGTTTTTTGGGGGTTTTTGGCTTTTCGGTTTTTCACTTGTCTTTCTTATCTTTCGACATTTTTTTAAAAAAAAAGACCTTTTTTGCGCGAAAAAACATGTTTTTTGCTTCCGTGAGAGGCACAATTTTGCTTTTATGAGAGGCATGGTTTTGCTTCCACGGCCGTGCCTCTCGGAAACGGAAAAAAATCGCATTTTCTCTTTTTTTTCCTTCCACGAGAGACACGGTTTTGCTTTTGCGAGAGGCACGATCGTGCCTGTCAGAAACAGAAAAAAAACACGTTTTCTTTTTTCCCCTTCCGCGAGAGGCACGGATTTGCTTCCGCGTGAAGCACGGTCGTGCCTCTCGAAAAGGGAAAAAACATGCTCCCGGTGTTATTTTTTCCTCCGGTTTTTTCGTGAAAAATGTTCGTCAAAACCTATCAACATAGGATCAGTTTTGAAGATCTCGACGCGGGGAATCTAGCGGTGAAAACAATTCGAGATTTGGACGCACGGTTTAAGAGATAAAATGTTTTGAATAAACGGATCTATAAAAAAAAACTTTCATGTTGCGATAAGTGGCGTGCATGCAACACGCTACCTGTCGTAATCTGGGAGGTGAAAATGATTTTTGAAAGGAGTACTTTTTAATTAGGCATTTCGCCACAATCCATTCCATGCATGCGCCTCCAACTAATGAAAAAGAAAAAGGCCCATGGACCATGCCCTCTTGTTACATACAACTTAGCTACGCTAGGCATCAATCGTGACGCGAACAAAAGTCAAACGGTTCCGACGCTTTTGATCCAACTACTGTGTGTGTGAAGGAGGCATAACTAGCTGAGTTTTAGCAAATTCAGATTTAAAAAACTTTCGATTGCGATCCCATTTGCAAACTTGCAGTAACCCATTTAAAAACCTGCATTTACAACCCCATTAAAAAACTGCAACTACGATCCACTTTTGAAAACCTTGCAGTTACACCTCATTTGAAAACTTGCAGCTGCAATCCGGCTTGTAAAACCATTTTGGAAATTTAAAGTTGAGACTCAAATTAAGAACTATGGGCACATGAAACTTTCGGCTAAAAAAACTTCAAGGGAAAACAACCTTCAAGAAGAGACTTGGCTTTTGATATCATGGAAATAAAAAGGAAGGACAAAAATACAAAAAAAAATAAGAATAATGAAAAGAACTGTGGAATAAAACATAAAATAACATTTACAGTTTATAGGTTTGCAATTGCTTAAAAATAGAAAATAAAATTTTAAATAGTAGAAGCGATGAAGAAGAAAATAAAAAAAAGTGTGAAAGAGAAAAAGAAAAGACAACAAAAAAGATGAAGTACTGACCACTCATCTCTCGATCTAGTTATGTGGACCCCCAAAAAATCCATAGAACAAAAACGATTGAAAAAATCCCATAACTTGTGAGCAGTCTGCGTGCCAGACAACCAGAAAAAGAAAACAACGACAAACAAGATGCACACACGTTCGTAGGACAATCTGCACGAATCACGGGGCTCTTTGATCCAGCGGCGAGAAATGTGAATGATATATACTCCCTTCATAAAGAAATATAAGAGCATTTAGATCAAAGTGGTATATCTCATCTAGTTAATTTTTAACAATCCTGAATAAATAAAACATAATTCGAAGACTTTATAGGCTGACAAAAAATCTCTATCTCTACTACTCCCTCCGTTCTTTTATATAAGGTGTATTTGTTTTTTCAAAAGTCAAACAAGGCCATGTTTGGCCGAGTTTTTAGAAAAATATATCAATATCCACAATACAAAATTTGTTTCATTTTATCCATCATGAAAAGTAGTTTCATATTTTATTTATTTGGTATTGTAGATATTGTTAGTTTATTCTATAATCTTGGTCAAACATTCAAATGGTTGACTTGCACGGAAAACAATACACTTTATATTCTGGAACGGAGGGAGTACTTAAAAAAACGTAAGGTTTTCATTTCACCTTTCTTTCCATCACCCCTTCGTCCAACCTTCTGAATTAATTTCACTTTAATTTACTTACCAAACTTCTGATCGAAATATAAGGTAATTCATGGGAAAAATTTGATGAACATTTATTTACACAATCACAGTATTACGAACAGGTAAATCACAAGCTAACGTATTAGAATATTTATATCCCGTTGCAACGCACGAGCATTGTTCTAGTTATAACAAAAAGGTAGAGAAAACACAGTTTCTAGATTTATGAAGAAGAAAAACAATAAAATAAAAGAATATAAGAAATAATAAATTTTGATAAGAACAAAATAAAAGAAAATAACTCCTGCAAAAAAATAACAAATGGAAAAGGAAAGACTAAGCAGCCATCACACTCTACAGGAAAATGAACAAATGGCCCGGTAGAAGACAAAGAAAAAGGAGAAACGGCCCACGGAACACGACAATGGGCCACATTCGGCAAGAAACAAGCACAAAAACAAGCCGCCTGGCCAGCCTCCCTTTTGCAAGAATCACTTCATCACGAGATTATTCTCCTAAAAATAACTTCATCACGAGATCCAACGGTCAGCTACGTGAATGAGACCAAACTAAATCGCAGCTAGCTGAGTCTTAGCAACCCCGGCCCGTATCTAGAACCATTAACCTTTCGACCTTTAGACCCGTGTATAGGACAAAACTATGGCAGTGATTAATCTTGACTCGGTTCACCTCAGGTGTAGCATCGTCGGTCTTCTCGATAAATCAATGGTTTTACTCTGGTCAAACCTGGGAACAGTACATGATTGATGTCTGGCTGGCTCCTGCAGGCTACCTGGTTCATTTCATCTTTGGAATGACAAGAAAGTTACCACTGTAGTAGTATGTGACCACCGGTCCGCTTAAGAGTGTAAAACCATTTATCACGAAGTACGTACCACTAGTATTTTGCAGGGAAGTCACAGAAGTATGTCGAGTAGCGGAGAGTAAAACGAAAAGGAAGGGAACAGACAAGTCCAAGAAAAATTGTCAACTCAGTGCCGGACTCTTAACTGCTAAACATAGAAGAGAGCGACCCTTAGTTGTGGCATGCCAAGACTTATTCCAAAAGCCTAAACCGAACCGACAACACTGCCTACACAGAGCACGTACTGTCAAATGGTGCGCTACGTCGATCAGAGACCAATCACTACCGGAACAAGGCTCGATGCCGACAGCCAAATGTATGCCGACGGCCCCCGTCGGCCTACTCCAAGCTATGCCGACAGCTGGGTCCTGGCCGTCGGGCTATCCCAGTCTACGCCGACAGCCCCCGTCGGCAAAGAATAGTCGTCGGCATAGCCCATACTAAGCCTACAGCTGCCGTCGGCATAGATGCGGGCCCGCCGACCACGCTCGTGACGGGCGGCTAACAGCGTTGGATCTATGCCGACGGCAGAGACAGGCGACCGTCGGCATAGATACGGGTGACACGTCATCGATCCAAAGTGCACCGACCAAGACCTATGCCGACGGCTGCCGTCGGCATAGATGACACGTCATCGATCCGCGGCGCGCCGTCCACCTGCCCTGGCCGCAGCTATGACGACGGCTTTGCCGTCGGCGTATCTATTTTTTTTCTTTTTTTTATGGCTATATTTTTATGTTTTCTTACATATTATTATTTGACTAACTTACATGTAGCATGTGTTAATATAAACATACATACACTATTTTTCGGTTCTATACGGGTGTGACCCCCCTCATGGACGGCGCCGCCGCCGGCCGGAACCTGGAGTGGGGAACAGCCGCATCGGGTCTATACGAACGGGACGTTGCTCCCAAGTGTTTCTATATATGGGATGACCTACCACAACCGGGTGGTGTGGTGGCATGTCTGAAGAGGCGGCACACATCTCCGGGGTGTGGCCCCCCTAACAGACGGCGTCGCCGCCGACACCTGGAGGGGGAAACGGCCGCGTCGGGTCTACACGGAGGGGATCTTGCTGTGGGTTTGGCCCGGATGTTGCTCCCAGGTTTTCCTATGGGCTGACCTAACGCAACCGGGTGGAGAGGTCCACAGGTCAAAGCCCGTCCGTGGAAAGTCAAAGGGCTAGATCACATGGTCAACCGCTCTAGGTTTAGGCGGGACGGGGGCCCTGGGGGAAGCAATGCCACTGGAGTGTCGCACCAGGCCCTCATACATGCGGAGTGGTGTGGTGGCATGTCTAAAGAGGCGGCACGCGTCTCCGAGGTGTGGCCCCCCTCAAGGACGGCGCCGCCGCCGGCACTTGGAGGGGGGAAACGGACGCGTCGGGTCTACACGGAGGGGATGTAGCTATGGGTTTGGTCCGGATGTTGCTCCCTGGTGTCCCTTTGGGCTGACCTAACACAACAGGGTGGAGAGGTCCACTGGTCAAAGCCCGTCCGTGGGAAGTCAAAGGGCTAGATCTCGTGGTCAACCGCTCCAGGGTTAGGCGGGACGGGGGCCCTGGGGGTAGCAATGCCACCGAAGCGTCGCACTGGCCCCTCATACATGTCGTACGGTGTGGTGGCATGTCGAAAGAGGCGGCACGCGGCTCCGGGGTGTGGCCCCCCTCACGGACGGCGATGACATAGTAGTAGACGTTTTGCGGTAACGGTGCGGCGTGAATATTATAAAATACTCAGATCGCGATAAAATTATGAGTTTTTTACACGATGTGGGCACATGTGCTATAGGAATGATGGTAATTTTTCATATTTTTTGGTGATGGAGAAGTATCCGAACACTTCCCTCTACGCGGATTGCCCTTCACATGTCTACAACTGTGGCCGGCGGCCTCCGGGGGCTAGTGATACGTCTCCAACGTATCTATAATTTATGAAGTATTCATGCTATTATATTATCCATCTTGGATGTTTTATGGGCTTTACTATGCTATTTATATGATTTCTAGGACTAACCTATTGACCCAGAGCCCAGTGTCAGTTTCTGTTTTTCCCTTGTTTCAGTGTTTCGCAGAAAAGGAATATCAAACGGAGTCCAAACGGAATGAAACCTTCGGGAGAGTTATTTTTGGAACGGAAGCAATCCAGAAGACTTGGAGTGTACGTAAGGGAAGCAACGAGGAAGGCACGAGGCAGGCGGGCGCGCCCTCCACCCTCGTGGGCCCCTCGTGGCTCCCCTGACCGACTTCTTTCGCCTATATATATCCATATACCCTAAAAACTTCGGGGAACAGAAGAGATCGGGAGTTCCGCCGCCGAAAGCCTCTGTAGCCACCAAAAACCAATCGGGACCCTGTTCCGGCACCCTGCCGGAGGGGGGATCCCTCACCGGTGGCCATCTTCATCATCCCGGCGCTCTCCATGACGAGGAGGGAGTAGTTCACCCTCGGGGCTGAGGGTATGTACCAGTAGCTATGTGTTTGATCTCTCTCTCTCTCTCTCTCTCTCTCGTGTTCTTGAGGTGATACGATCTTGATGTATCGCGAGCTTTGCTATTATAGTTGGATCTTATGATGTTTCTCCCCCTCTACTCTCTTGTAATGGATTGAGTTTTCCCTTTGAAGTTATCTTATCGGATTGAGTCTTTAAGGATTTGAGAACACTTGATGTATGTCTTGTCGTGCTTATCTGTGGTGACAATGGGATATTCACGTGATCTACTTGATGTATGTTTTGGTGATCAACTTGCGGGTTCCGCCCATGAACCTATGCATAGGGGTTGGCACACGTTTTCGTCTTGACTCTCCGGTAGAAAATTTGGGGCACTCTTTGAAGTACTTTGTGTTGGTTTGAATAGATGAATCTGAGATTGTGTGATGCATATCGTATAATCATACCCACGGATACTTGAGGTGACATTGGAGTATCTAGGTGACATTAGGGTTTTGGTTGATTTGTGTCTTAAGGTGTTATTCTAGTACGATTTCTATGATAGATTGAACGGAAAGAATAGCTTCGTGTTATTTTACTACAGACTCTTGAATAGATCGATCAGAAAGGATAACTTTGAGGTGGTTTCGTACCCTACCATAATCTCTTCGTTTGTTCTCCGCTATTAGTGACTTTGGAGTGACTCTTTGTTGCATGTTGAGGGATATTTATATGATCCAATTATGTTATTATTGTTGAGAGAACTTGCACTAGTGAAAGTATGAACCATAGGCCTTGTTTCCTGGCATTGCAATACCGTTTGTGCTCACTTTTATCGCTTGTTACCTTACTGTTTTTATATTTTCAGATTACAAAAAACCTATATCTACCATCCATATTGCACTTGTATCACCATCTCTTCGCCGAACTAGTGCACCTATACAATTTACCATTGCATTGGGTGTGTTGGGGACACAAGAGACTCTTTGTTATTTGGTTGCAGGGTTGTTTGAGAGAGACCATCTTCAACCTACGCCTCCCACGGATTGATAAACCTTAGGTCATCCACTTGAGGGAAATTTGCTACTGTCCTACAAACCTCTGCACTTGGAGGCCCAACAACGTCTACAAGAAGAAGGTTGCGTAGTAGACATCAGCTAGCATGCCACCAATCTTGCTTACGCGGCCTCTCACAAGTCTGAAAGTGTTGTGGCGGTTGCAAACGCCCGGCACGCGTCTCCGGGGTGTGGCCCCCCTCAAGGACGGCGCCGCCGCCGGCACCTGGAGGGGGGAAACGGACGTGTCGGGTCTACATAGAGGAGATGTAGCTGTGGGTTTGGCCCGGATGTTGCTCCCAGGTGTCTCTCTGGGCTGACCTAACACAACCGGGTGGAGAGGTCCACTGGTCAAAGCCCGTCCGTGGAAAGTCAAAGGGCTAGATCTCGTGGTCAACCGCTCCAGGGTTAGGCGGACAGGGGCCCTAGGGGGTAGCAATGCCACCGGAGAGTCGCATCGGGCCCTCATACATGCGAGGTGGTGTGGTGGCATGTCTGAAGGGGCCGCACGCGTCTCCGGGGTGTGGCCCCCCTCAAAAGGACGGCGCCGCCGCCGGCACCTGGAGGGGGAAACGGATGCGTCGGGTCTACACGGAGGAGATGTAGCTGTGGGTTTGGCCTGGATGTTGCTCCCAGGTGTCCCTCTGGGCTGACCTAACACAACCGGGTGGAGTGAAGGAAATATGCCCTAGAGGCAATAATAAAGTTGTTACTTATATTTCCTTATATCATGATAAATGTTTATTATTCATGCTAGAATTGTATTAACCGGAAACTTAGTACATGTGTGAATACATAGACAAACAGAGTGTCACTAGTATGCCTCTACTTGACTAGCTCGTTGAATCAAAGATGGTTATGTTTCCTAACCATAGACATGAGTTGTCATTTGATTAACGGGATCACATCATTAGAGAATGATATGATTGACTTGACCCATTCTATTAGCTTAGCACTTGATCGTTTAGTATATTACTATTGCTTTCTTCATGACTTATACATGTTCCTATGACTATGAGATTATGCAACTCCCGAATACCGGAGGAACACTTTGTGTGCTACCAAACGTAACAACATAACTGGGTGATTATAAAGGTGCTCGATAGGTGTCTTCGATGGTACTTGTTGAGTTGGCATAGATCGAGATTAGGATTTGTCATTCCGATTGTCGGAGAGGTATCTCTGGGCCCTCTCAGTAATGCACATCACTATAAGCCTTGCAAGCAATGTAACGAATGAGTTAGTTGCGGGATGATGCATTACGGAACGAGTAAAGAGACTTGCCGGTAACGAGATTGAACTAGGTATTGAGATACCGACGATCGAATCTCGGGCAAGTAACATACCGATGACAAAGGGAACAACGTATGTTGTTATGCGGTTTGACTGATAACCAATATGAGCATCCAAGTTCTGCTATTGGTTCTTGACCGGAGATGAGTCTCGGTCATGTCTACATAGTTCTCGAACCCGTAGGGTCCGCATGCTTAACGTTAGGTGACGATCGGTATTATGAGTTTATGTGTTTTGATGTACCGAAGGTAGTTTGGAGTCCCGGATATGATCACGGACATGACGAGGAGTCTCGAAATGGTCGAGACATAAAGATCGATATATTGGACGACTATATTTGGAGTACCGGGAGGTTACCGGAACCCCCCGGGAGGTATATGGGCCTTATTGGGCCATAGTGGGAGAGAGGAGAAGGGAGCAAAGGGGGGCGCCCCCCCCCCAAGCCCAATCCAAATTGGGAAGGGGGCCGGCCCTCCTTTCCTTCCTCGATCCCCCCTTCCTTCCACTCCTAGTCCAACTAGGGAAGGGGGGATCCTACTCCCGGTGGGAGTAGGACTCCCCATGGGGCGCGCCATAGGAGGGCCGGCCCTCCCCCTCCTCCACTCCTTTATATACGGGGGAGGGGGGAACCCCATAGACACACAAGTTGATCCTTGATCTCTTAGCCGTGTGCGGTGGCCCCCTCCACCATAATCCACCTTGGTCATATCGTCGTAGTGCTTAGGCGAAGCCCTGTGCCGGTAGCTTCATCATCACCGTCATCATGCCATCGTGCTGACGAAGGTCATCACGCCGTCGTGCTGACAAAGCTCTTCCCCGACACTCTACTGGATCGTGAGTTCATGGGACGTCACCGAGCTGAACGTGTGCAGATCGCGGAGGTGTCGTACCTTCGGTGCTAGGATCGGTCGATCGTGAAGACGTACGACTACATCAACCGCGTTGTCATAACGCTTGCGCTTACGATCTACGAGGGTACGTGGACAACACTCTCCCCTCTCATTGCTATGCATCACCCTGATCTTGCGTGTGCGTAGGAAATTTTTAAAATTCTACGTTCCCCAACAATGGCATCTGAGCCAGGTTTATGCGTAGATGTATTATGCACGAGTAGAACACAAGTGAGTTGTGGGCGATAATAGTCATACTGCTTACCAGCATGTCATACTTTGATTCGGCGGTATTGTTGGATGAAGCGGCCCGGACCGACATTACGCGTACGCTTACGCGAGACTGGTTCTACCGACGTGCTTCGCACACAAGTGGCTGGCGGGTGTCAGTTTCTCCAACTTAGTTGAATCAAGTGTGGCTACGCCCGGTCCTTGTGAAGGTTAAAACAACACATACTTGACGAAAAATCGTTGTGGTTTTGATGCGTAGGTAAGAACGGTTCTTGCTCAGCCCGTAGCAGCCACGTAAAACTTGCAACAACAAAGTAGAGGACGTCTAACTTGTTTTTGCAGGGCATGTTGTGATGTGATATGGTCAAGACATGATGCTAAATTTTATTGTATGAGATGATCATGTTTTGTAACAGACTTATCGGCAACTGGCAGGAGCCATATGGTTGTCGCTTTATTGTATGAAATGCAATCGCCATGTAATTGCTTTACTTTATCACTAAGCGGTAGCGATAGTCGTAGAAGCAATAGTTGGCGAGACGACAACGATGCTACGATGGAGATCAAGGTGTCGCGCCGGTGACGATGGTGATCATGACGGTGCTTTGGAGATGGAGATCAAAGGCACAAGATGATGATGGCCATATCATATCACTTATATTGATTGCATGTGATGTTTATCTTTTATGCATCTTATTTTGCTTAGTTCGACGGTAGCATTATAAGATGATCTCTCACTAAATTTCAAGGTACAAGTGTTCTCCCTGAGTATGCACGGTTGCGAAAGTTCGTCATGCCGAGACACCACGTGATGATCGAGTGTGATAAGCTCTACGTTCACATACAACGGGTGCAAGCCAGTTTTGCACACGCAGAATACTCGGGTTAAACTTGACAAGCCTAGCATATGCAGATATGGCCTCGAAACACTGAGACCGAAAGGTCGAGCATGAATTATATAGTAGATATGATCAACATAGTGATGTTCACCATTGAAAACTACTCCATCTCACGTGATGATCGGACATGGTTTAGTTGATATGGATCACGTGATCACTTAGATGATTAGAGGGATGTCTATCTAAGTGGGAGTTCTTAAGTAATTTGATTAATTGAACTTCAATTTATCATGAACTTAGTACCTGATAGTATTTTGCATGTCTATGTTGTTGTAGATAGATGGCCCGTGCTGTTGTTCCGTTAAATTTTAATGCATTCCTAGAGAAAGCTAAGTTGAAAGATGATGGTAGCAACTACACGGACTGGGTCCGTAACTTGAGGATTATCCTCATTGCTACACAGAAGAATTATGTCCTGGAAGCACCGCTAGGTGCCAAACCCGCTGCAGGAGCAATGCGAGATGTTATGAATGTCTGGCAGAGCAAAGCTGATGACTATTCGATAGTGCAGTGTGCCATGCTTCACGGCTTAGAACTGGGACTTCAACGATGTTTTGAACGTCATGGTGCATATGAGATGTTCCAGGAGTTGAAGTTAATATTTCAAGCAAATGCCCGGATTGAGAGATATGAAGCCTCCAATAAGTTCTATAGCTGCAAGATGGAGGAGAATAGTTCTGTCAGTGAGCATATACTCAAAATGTCTGGGTATAACAATCACTTGATTCAACGGGGATTTAATCTTCTGGATGATAGTGTCATTGACAGAATTCTTCAATCACTGCCACTAAGCTACAAGAGCTTCGTGATGAACTATAACATGCAAGGGATGGATAATACAATTCCCGAGCTCTTCGCAATGCTAAAGGCTGCGGAGGTAGAAATCAAGAAGGAGCATCAAGTGTTGATGGTCAACAAGACCACCAGTTTCAAGAAAAAGGGTAAAGGGAAGAAGGGGAACTTCAAGAAGAACCACAAGCAAGTTGCTGCTCAAGTGAAGAAGCCCAAGTCTGGACCTAAGCCTGAGACTGAGTGCTTCTACTGCAAAGGGACTGGTCACTGGAAGCAGAACTGCCCCAAGTATTTGGCGGATAAGAAGGATGGCAAGCTGAACAAAGGTATGTGTGATATACATGTTATTGATGTGTACCTTACTAATGCTCGCAGTAGTTCCTGGGTATTTGATACTGGTTCTGTTGCTAATATTTGCAACTCGAAATAGGGACTACGGATTAAGCGAAGATTGGCTAAGGACGAGGTGACGATGCGCGTGGGAAATGGTTCCAAAGTCAATGTGATCGCGGCCGGCACGCTACCTCTACATCTACCTTCGGGGTTAGTTTTAGACCTGAATAATTGTTATTTGGTGCCAGCGTTGAGCATGAACATTATATCTGGATCTTGTTTGATGCGAGACAGTTATTTTATTTTTTTTATTTTTTTTGAACCACTGAAATAGTAGGAGAGGCTCCTACTGCTAATTAAATAAAATAGTCAGCAACTGTACATGAAACAGTAGGCGAGACAGTTATTCATTTAAATCAGAGAATAATGGTTGTTCTATTTATATGAGTAATATCTTTTATGGTCATGCACCCTTGAAGAGTGGTCTATTTATATTGAATCTCGATAGTAGTGATACACATATTCATAATATTGAAGCCAAAAGATGCAGAGTTGATAATAATAGTGCAACTTATTTGTGGCACTGCCGTTTAGGTCATATTGGTGTAAAGCGCATGAAGAAACACCATTCTGATGCTCTTTTGGAATCACTTGATTATGAATCACTTGGTACTTGCGAACCATGCCTCATGGGCAAGATGACTAAAACGCCGTTCTCCGGAACAATGGAGCGAGCAACAGATTTGTTGGAAATCATACATACTGATGTATGTGGTCCGATGAATGTTCAGGCTCGCGGCGGGTATCGTTATTTTCTCACCTTCACAGATGATTTGAGCAGATATGGGTATATCTACTTGATGGAACGTAAGTCTGAAACATTTGAAAAGTTCAAAGAATTTCAGAGTGAAGTGGAAAATCATCGTAACAAGAAAATAAAGTTTCTATGATCTGATCGTGGAGGAGAATATTTGAGTTACGAGTTTGGTCTTCATTTGAAACAATGCGGAATAGTTTCGCAACTCACGCCACCCAGAACACCACAGCGTAACGGTGTGTCCGAACGTCGTAATCGTACTTTACTAGATATGGTGCGATCTATGATGTCACTTACTGATTTACCACTATCGTTTTGGGGTTATGCTTTAGAGATGGCTGCATTCACGTTAAATAGGGCACCATCTAAATCCATTGAGACGACACCTTATGAACTATGGTTTGGCAAGAAACCAAAGTTGTCGTTTCTTAAAGTTTGGGGTTGCGATGCCTATGTGAAAAAGCTTCAACCTGATAAGCTCGAACCCAAATAGGAGAAATGTGTCTTTATAGGATACCCAAAAGAGACTGTTGGGTACACCTTCTATCACAGATCCAAAGGCAAGATATTTGTTGCTAAGAATGGATCCTTTCTAGAGAAGGAGTTTCTCTCTAAAGAAGTGAGTGGGAGGAAAGTAGAACTTGATGAGGTAACTGTACCTACTCCCTTATTGGAAAGTAGTTCATCACAGAAATCTGTTCCTGTGACTCCTACACCAATTAGTGATGAAGCTAATGATGATGATCATGTAACTTCAGATCAAGTTACTACTGAACCTCGTAGGTCAACCAGAGTAAGATCCGCACCAGAGTGGTACAGTAATCCTGTTCTGGAGGTCATGTTACTTGACCATGACGAACCTACGAACTATGAGGAAGCGATGATGAGCCCAGATTCCACAAAATGGCTTGAGGCCATGAAATCTGAGATGGGATCCATGTATGAGAACAGAGTGTGGACTTTGGTTGACTTGCCCGATGATCGGCAAGCCATCGAGAATAAATGGATCTTCAAGAAGAAGATAGACGCTGACGATAATGCTACTGTCTACAAAGCTCGACAAGTTGCGAAAGGTTTTCTACAAGTTCAAGGAGTTGACTACGATGAGACCTCACCCGTAGCGATGCTTAAGTCCGTCCGAATCATGTTAGCAATTGCCGCATTTTATGATTATGAAATTTGGCAAATGGATGTAAAGACTGTATTCCTGAATGGATTTCTGGAAGAAGAGTTGTATATGATGCAACCTGAAGGTTTTATCGATCCAAAGGATGCTAACAAAGTGTGCAAGCTCCAGTGATCCATTTATGGACTGGTGCAAGCATCTCGGAGTTGGAATAAACGTTTTGATAGTGTGATCAAAGAATATGGTTTTATACAGACTTTTGGAGAAGCCTGTATTTACAAGAAAGTGAGTGGGAGCTCTGTAGCATTTCTAATATTATATGTGGATGACATATTTTTGATTGGAAATGATATAGAATTTCTGGATAGCATAAAAGGATACTTGAATAAGAGTTTTTCATTGAAAGACCTCGGTGAAGCTGCTTATATATTGGGCATCAAGATCTATAGAGATAGATCAAGACGCTTAATTGGACTTTCACAAAGCACATACCTTGATAAAGTTTTGAAGAAGTTCAAAATGGATCAAGCAAAGAAATGGTTCTTGCCTGTGTTACAAGGTGTGAAGTTGAGTCAGACTCAATGCCCGACCACTGCAGAAGATAGAGAGAAAATGAAAGGTGTTCCCTATGCGTCAGCCATAGGCTCTATCATGTATGCAATGCTGTGTACCGGACCTGATGTGTGCCTTGCTATTGGTTTAGCAGGGAGGTACCAAAGTAATCTAGGAGTGGATCACTGGACAGCGGTCAAGAACATCCTGAAATACCTGAAAAGGACTAAGGATATGTTTCTCATTTATGGAGGTAACAAAGAGCTCGTCGTAAATGGTTACGTCGATGCAAGCTTTGATACTGATCCGGATGACTCTAAGTCACAAATCGGATACGTGTTTATATTGAACGGTGGAGCTGTCAGTTGGTGTTGGGGATATTACTACTAGGTGTAAACCGGCCAAGGAAGCCGGGTTATCCCCATAATGGATTGTTTATACTTAAAAGCCCATGAAGACAAGGAATAAAGCGGCTTACTACAGAGACTCGAAGGCCCGAGGCCCAAAGGTAGATTAAGGCATGTAGTTATAAACCGCCATATAGTACATAGCTTGTATTGTAAGATATGACAAAGTAGAGACCGAGCCGGTATGTGTATAAACCGCCATCGGGACTCTGTAAGCCAGCGGGCGTCGACCTGTGTATATAAAGGCACGACCCGGCGGCGGTTCAAGGACAACAGACAACAACTCGAGACTCAGGCAAAGCGTATTCGCTCCCTGGTCATCGAAACCCCAGCAATTCCATCACAACTAGACATAGGCTTTTACCTTCATCGTAAGGGGCCGAACTAGTATAGAACTCTCGTGTCCCTTGTCCGGTTTAACCCCTTTAAGCTAACCCATTGCGATGGCTCCACGACTAAGTCCTTTCGCTAGGACATCTGCCGTGACAATTCCACGACAGTTGGCGCCCACCGTGGGGCTATCGCGCGATGGTTTCGAGTTCTTGAAGGGCAATTTTGAAGGGCTCAAGGGATACGCCATGGGCCGGATGACCAAGAGTCGTCGCGGCAAGCTCTACATCGACGACGCAGGCTGGGGCCCCGAGGCCGGCTCAATCGAGTACGGGTACCGGGTCCCCTTTGGAGGAATTCACGTCTTCATCGGCAAGATCGGCGAACCGGCCCTGAGCCGGACATCTGCACCGACCTCGTCGAGACGGCTCAGCGTGCAAGCCCTGCCCGGGTTCAGCCCGCCGTGAAGCGTGCGTTCGTAGGATTCATCAATGGTGCGGAACTTGAACCGGCGTCCGATGGCGGGACCGTCGTCCACTCAGATGACGAGTCGTCCACCAGGGAGACCGAGTCACTGTACCAACTGCAAGATGGCCAGTTTGGGGGCTATTCCGATGGCGACAGTATTCCGGACCCCTTTGAACCGGCAAACCGGGTTGCGATCTTCATGGCTGGAACTCAGCCCACGTTGCAATCTTCAACCGCGGCAGCAATAATTTCCGGATCGGCAGCTAGGGCGGGAGGCCCCGCGCGCCGGCCGGCCCAAATCTTGTTCGATTTATTGGACGCCTAGACGACCTTACTGACCACACAAGTTACCGCCGACACGCAAGATCAGCATAATGCGGAGGTGGCTAAGCTGCAGGATCAGATAACTCAAGCTAAGGAGGACTTAGCGGCTGAAGAAACCAAGATGGCTGAGGAGCGGGCCGCTTTAGAGGCACAAGCACAGCGGATTCAGGTGGAAAATTATCGACTCTTGTTGGATCAGAACGCTTCAAACGACGTGTTAAGGAGAAGGCATCGGTCACGACTACCACCGGTTTATGAGGCAATGAATCTCTTTGGAATGCCAGGAGCAGGAACCAGTAATCCGGCAGCGGTGAACCGGATTGAGGCGCCGAGGACCGGAGCACCGGATCAACCACGGATGACGGATCCCCCTCGACGGACCCATAACACGCTGCAGATTGTACCGGCACCGCCGGGTCACTTCTCCACCCCTTTGGATAATATGATCGCTGCCGCATCACGATTAGCCGCTCTCCCAATGGAGGGTGAATCCCCAGCGGCGGTTGAGACGCGGCGTGCTAGGGATCTTCTTCAGACGGCTATGGTGCAGCAGCAGGCTTATTCATACAGCCGAGACAGAATTCATTCAACCCCACGCCCGAGCCGGAGTTATAGCAGGCACATTGATGAACCGGCTGTGTCAAGCAGTGCGCGGAACCGAGACGCTCCTCGAGGGCCTAATCCGGCGCGTGGTGGGGCACATGCTCAGGATGTGGTGAACAACGGAGCACGTCATGAAGCTGAGTTAGCTGCGCAGGACCGTCAGCTCACTCAGGTTCGTCTGGTGGCTTCCGTAGAGCAAGGCCTTACTTTCAGCTCTTGGGGGGTGCCCTGCCTCGTCCCGGCTTTGCGCAATGTACGGCTGCCCAAGGATTTCAAGGGCCCCCGTAAGGTGCCTAATTACACCGCTGACTTGCCTCCCGAGTCATGGATTGAGAGTTATGAGATGGCTATGGAGATGTTAGATGTGGATGAAGCAGCCTGCGCAAAATATTTCGCTATGATGTTGGATGGAACAGCTCACACGTGGTTGAAAGGCTTACCAGTTAATTCCATTGAGACATGGGCTGAGTTGAAGGCCCGGTTTATAGCAAACTTCAAAGACACGTGCAAGCAACCTATGTCAATTGTGGACTTAGCCGCCTGCGTCCAGGGAGAAGGCGAGTCAACAACCCATTGGGTGCGCCAGGTTTCAGAGATCTTACATTCTTCGGATCGCATCAAAGCCGACTCGACGATTATAACATTGGAGGGGAATTGTCGGTTCAGCCTTTAAAGTTGAAGTTGGGACGGCTCAAGCGTCACTGCAATGACATGGGAACACTTATGGCTGCTCTGGTTAAGTATGCTGATTCTGATAGTACCAAGGACCCCGAGTCTGACGATGACAAACCGGGGAAGGGAAAGAAGAGCGGCAACGCCAAGGGGCAGCAGCATAACCTGACGGGCCACAATAATAATGGTAAGCGGAAAGCAGATCATAATTCAGATTTTGTGGCTAACACCAATACACAGGGTAATGGTCAGCGTCGTAAAGGAAAGCCGCCCCCAAGAAGGGTAGAGCCCACTCCTAATCCGGAGCGCCTGAATTACCTGTTGAACCAGCCCTGCCCGAAGCATCCTGGAACGCAGGACAAACCGGCCACGCACCTCTGGAAAGATTGTTATATCATGCGAGAATTCAAAAATTCAGACCTCTTCCGGAATGATCATGGACCATCCGGCGGTTCAGGACCTGGGTCCTATTGGGCCGGGTTATGGAGGAGGCAATCCCGGTTCAGGATTCCAAGCCAATCAGGGTGGACATGGCAATCAAGGCAATCAGAGTAACCAGGGTGGTTATAACCAACAAGGACCGCAGCAGCAACAGTCAGGGTACCAAAGTCACCCAAAGCAGTTGAATGGTGGACAGTACCACGTTTTCACCACCAGCTTATGCAAATGCGATCAGAAGCTTCATAAACGAGTGGTGAACTCGGTTGAACCGGCAGTGCCTCGTTATTTGCAATGGTCTGAGCAGCCTATTGTCTGGAGCCGAGAAGATCACCCGCCCCGGGTTGACAATCCGGGTCATTTGGCGTTGGTGGTGGCGCCTCAGGTTGGAGGTTATAAGTTCACTAAGGTGAAGTCCAGGAAGGAGGAAACATTAATAGATGATTTAAAGGAGACCTTTGATAACCTCCGGGTTTATAAGATGATGCTCAACCCGGCCAAGTGTGTTTTTGGTGTGCCAGCAGGCAAGCTTTTGGGTTTTCTAGTATCTAACAAGGGCATTGAAGCTAATCCGGAGAAGATCAAGGCTATTACTTCACTAACTAAACTGAAGTGCACAAACGATGTTTAGCGACTGGCAGGCCGGATTGCAGCATTGAGTCGGTTTATAAGTCGTCTCGGGGAGAAGGTCATCCCTTTATATCAAATGCTGAAGAAAACGGACAACTTTGTCTGGAGTGATGCGGCTAATGAAGCGTCTGAGGCTCTGAAGCGGCAGCTTGCCGAACCACCTGTTCTTGCTGCTCCCATGGACAAGGAACCATTGCTGTTATATGTGGCTGCTAATGCTCGAGCTGTCAGCGTGGATATTGTGGTGGAGCGCAAGGAGGCAGGAAAGGAGTATCCGGTTCAACGGCCGGTTTATTATATCAGTGAGGTGCTCATTGAGTCAAAACAGAGATATCCACATTTGCAGAAGCTTGTATATGGGGTTTTTATGGTGAGCCGGAAGCTGAAGCAATACTTTCAGGGCCATCCCATTACTGTGGTCAGTTCTGCTCCTTTGGGAGATATCATCCAGAACAGAGATGCGACCGGCCGGGTTGCTAAGTGGGCTATTGAGCTTGGGCCTCACGGATTAAAATATATGCCTCGCACGGCCGTCAAGTCTCAAGCACTCGTGGATTTCATCAATGACTGGACAGAGTTGCAGGTGCCGGAGGATAGACCGGATAACACATACTGGACGATTCATTTCGACGGATCCAGGCAATTGGAGGGCTCGGGGGCCGGAGTGGTTCTTACTTCCCCTCGAGGTGACAAATTTTTTTATGTTCTCCGCTTGATGTTTCCTTGTACTAATAATGCATCTGAGTACGAGGCCCTGCTCCATGGTCTTCGGATGGCTAAGGAGATGAATCTGAGCCGGGTTAAATGTTTTGGTGACTCAAACCTAGTGGCTCAACAAGTTTCTGGTACTTGGGATTCCAAGGACCCCCTCATGGCAGCGTATCGTCGAGAGTTGGATATTGTTGCAGGTCATTTCAAGGGTTATCAGGTTGATCATGTAGACCGGCGAAAGAATGAAGCGGCGGACGCTTTAAGCCGGTTGGGCTCCCAGCGTAAACCGGTGCCGCCCAATGTTTTGCATAACCCGTTGGTCAAGCTACCCACGGAGGAAGACTTAGCTATTCCTGATCCGGAGGCTCAGTTGGTGGCGGCGCTTCATGTCACCCCGGATTGGACGATCCCATGTTTGGCGTATATGAACCGGGGTGAATTACCAGAGGATGAAGTTCTGGCCAGGCAGATAATCCGGCGCTGCAAGTCCATGACTATTGTCAACGGCGAGCTACATCATTGCAGTGTCTCAGGGGATTTTCAACGTTGTGTTTCTCCTGAAGAAGGTCGTGGAATTTTACGCGAGATTCACGAAGGTGATTGTGGTCATCATGCCGGTTCAAAGTCCTTGGTGGCTAAGGTTTCTATTGGCTGACGGCTCATGCTGATGCTGAGGACTTGGTCAAAAGGTGCGATGGCTGTCAGAAGTTTGCACGCCGGGCTCATGTTCCGGCTCAGGAGCTGAGGATGATTCCAATTACCTGGCCATTTGCAACCTGGGGGCTTGATATGGTTGGACACTTTAAGAGGTCTAAGGATAAGAAGACCCACCTCTTGGTGGCGGTTGATAAATTTACCAAGTGGGTGGAGGTAGAGCCAGTTAGCAAATGTGATGCAGCCACGGCGGTTCAATTTATGAAGAAGGTGATATTCCGTTTTGGTTTTCCACACAGCATTATAACAGACAATGGCACGAATCTTTCCAAGGGTGCTATGGAGGAGTTCTGTCAAAGAGAGCACATCCGTCTTGATATGTCTTCAGTGGCCCACCCCCAGTCTAATGGTCAAGCGGAGAGAGCTAATCAGGAAATCTTGAAGGGGATCAAGCCCCGGCTTATGGTTCCTTTGCAGAGGACACCGGGTTGTTGGGTTGAAGAGATGCCTTCCGTTTTATGGAGCATTAACACCACCCCCAATAGATCTACGGGTTATACACCCTTCTTCATGGTTTATGGAGCGGAAGTTGTCCTTCCAAGTGATATTCGTCATGATTCACCATGAGTGGCAGCTTATGTTGAAGCGGATAATGAAAGAGCACGCCAGGATGCGTTGGACCTGTTGGATGAGAAACGGGACGTAGCGGCGGCTCGCTCGGTGATTTATCAGCAAGGCCTGCGGCGTTATCACAGTCGCCGGGTTAAAACCAGAACTTTTCAAGAAGGCGATCTAGTGCTCCGACTTATCCAAGATCAGACCGATATGCACAAGTTATCCCCGCCTTGGGAAGGGCCCTTTGTGGTCAGCAAGAATCTGAACAACGGATCATATTACCTCATTGATGTTCGAGAGCATAAAGACTCACGCAAGTCAGAGGAGGAGACGATCCGGCCGTGGAACATAGCTCATCTACGGCCGTACTACACCTGAGCCATAGGCTCCTATCATGTACATATTTTGACGATGTATATATTATGATCAATACAATAAACCAGAGCCCCAGCTAAAGCGGGGTATCTGTTGTTTTTCTCATATCATGAGTGGTTACACGGAGGATTTTGTTTGTGAAGCGACATCCGGTTTACCCTTTGATTCAGCTTTACAGTTGTCTATTCAATATAAGTCACTTGGGGGCTTGGTCGTATTCGAACCATAGCTACACCTCTTGGCTGGCTCAAAAGCCACGACAGTAAGTCACTTGGGGGCTTGGTCGTATTCGAACCGTAGCTACACCTCTTGGCTGGCTCAAAAGCCACGACAGTAAGTCACTTGGGGGCTTGGTTGTGTTCAACCATAGCTACACCTTTTGGCTGGCGCAATGCCATTACTTAGGGGCCAAAGAGTGTTGTCAAGAACAACTCAAACATAGGCACCCGTTGAGCACCGCTCAAAATGTTGCTTGGGGATTCTTTGCTATCGCAATGAACAAAGAAATCTACACTTGCAATAGGCTATCAAGCCGTGGCTTGGAAGCCTGGTATATATACCTAAAACCCCGGGTTAACCTGCCTTCATTAAGTAAGTCACTCCGCCCAGGTAAGCCTGGTATGACCCGCCAACTTGACAAGTCAATCGCATATGACCCTGAACTTGTCAATGATAGACCGGCGATTGGTTAAAGACTGAGGACCATCTTAAAAGGCTTTGTAAAACGGTTTAACTCAGTGGCCTGGCAGCCCTTGAAAAGCCTCGACTACAAGTTTTTCTTTACTCTCTGGTTTTTATTGGTCAATTTTGTTTTTCTCCCTTGTTAAAGTTTTGAGCTAAACCGGCGTCCAATGGCCCGGCCTGATTGTAAGTCATCCGTATAAACCGGTGTTTATTTAACCCGGCCTGGAGTTAACTATAAGTTGCCAGGATGATCATCCGGTGTTTATCATAACCCGGCATCGCTTATTTTATACCAGCATAACATGGCTTGAGTTATCAATATTCAATATTTGGGTTGTCACCCTTATTACAAGAATGTTGGTAAACCAACAAGGTGATTCAATATCACAGGTATGATATGTTTCATATTTCATTATTTAAAGCTATGGTTATCAACCTTGGCTATATATTGGGCATTATGACCCGTCCGGCGGTAAACCGCCAGGACAGTTTTCACTTTGTTTTATGCAGAAACAGGGCTGTATAAAACCGATAAAGATCATAAGCAAATATAGCATGATGGATTAACAATATTGTGTGCAACAAGTATGCACGATGGCATATCAGATTAGCTGTTCAAGCTAGCTTATTACAAGGCGTTTCGACTGCCCATAAGAATGATTGTTTTTCACAAAGATGACAATAGGACAAGTTAAACCGGCTTCCAGATTATGATTCTGCTTCAGGTTGATGTGAGGGTTGTGGATCTTCCTGCGTCGGTTCATCCTCCTTCTCTCCACCCAGTGGCTGGAAGTCAACAGTTGTCCAATAAATTCCTGTTAAGGCTTGAAAGACAGCTTCGTCGTGTATAAGATCAGACGGTTCAACATCAGGAGCATAAGTGTGCTTACGGATCGGCGGGATCAGACTTTCCACGTCATAAGTCGGAGCACTTATTCGCTTGCCACTGGCGTCATATACATTCTGGTAAATTGACAAGTCAGAGATCCAGGCCTTGGTGCGCGTCAGTGCAGTAAGGGCACCGGACCTAGCAGCGGATTTCTTCAATTCCACAATCCGGGCAGGCATCATAGACAACTTTTCCAGCGTTTCCTTGATTCACGACGGGGGCGGATGGTTATTGGAAGTTGTGCAGATAGCTCGGATTATGTTAGAACCAATGTGATGCACCGGCCCTTGGGGGCTACTAGAGTGGATACGTTAGATCAGTTCTAACAAAAGGACGTTGGGAATATTTATGGGAAAGTGACATTTACCTCATACCGCTCCTTCATCAGGCCTACTAAACCGGCTTCAAAGTCGCGGCTTGTATACAGGCGGTTTAAAAAACCAGAATGAAGGTCTTCAGCGCTGAGGTTGGTATAATTGGATAACTCGGATTTCCATTTCCCTTTGTCCATAGCAGAAATGTCTTCTTTGGCGCTATGCTTTGATAACGCGACAGGACGACCAGGGGAGCTGAAACCAAGGCCAGTTACGACAACATCGTCGTCCGTAGTTTTGGCAGGGCTTGGCGGTTTATCGGATGCTTTAGCCGGACTCGGCGGATCAACAATTGGACTTAATGGATCAGCTGACTGGCTTGTTGGATTATTTTCTACCGGTTCAACAAGCATGTCGGTTGCTTGAGGTTCCAGATTTTCCATAACAGTGTCAGCCTCTGGGGTTTTCTCCGGCTCGGTAGCCAGTTCATGGTCGATTGGCTTGTTCAATCTAGCCTTTTTGCTTGGTCTGGCTTTAGCACTGAAAAAGAGCAGACACGAAGATCGATATGACAATATGATACAGACCAAAAAGTTAAAAGTATGTTATGCTTACCCAGGGACGGTTTTCAGAGGAGGAAGTTGTGTCGCTGACGACTCGTCGGACGATGAATGGGAAGTTCCCTGATAATTTGAGTCAGACGGATTAAGAGGATATCGGATGTAACCCGCCTTAGGGTAAAGGGTGTCAGGAGTATAAGCAACCTCTTGGCGGCGTTTGCGAACCGGCGAATTTGGTAAACCGGAGGAGGTCACCACTTGGCCACTATGTCGAGTTGTGCGGCGAGCCTCATGCTGCTGCGTCTTTAAAAGAAAGTGCGGGTCCAAATAAGAAAGAGGGCATGAAAATTTTACTTTCTGAATGGCTCGACGGATTCTTGGTACTGGCACAGGATCAGAATCAGAAGAAAGAATAGTTACCTCATCAGCATGGTTGGCTTCCGCTTCATCCTGATAATGATCATTATCAATAAGGTGTATAAAACTGAACCGAGAGAGTCAAGTTCTACCTCTGAATCCGGAATTTCCAGATCATCATCAATAATGGGCTCTGACGGTTCAACGTTCCTTCTTTTCGTAGGCTTTTTTGAAGCCTTGGTCTTAAGCCGAGGATTCTTTACCGGTTTATCTTGTGATTTTTTTCTTCCAGAATGGATCTCGGCCTGCATAGACAAATGGTAAGTCATCAAAGGAGAAATTTAACAAAGGATGGATAAAGGCAGAAATACGGTGGATTATACCTTTGGCGGTTTATTGGCAGCATAGAAAGGACTGAGCCCGGTTTTGCTGCATACATCTATTGGCTCATTAAGCATCTTTTTAACAGCTTCGGTGACTTCATCATCAGTTAGCTGGATGTCAACATGGCGTTGCAGGTCTTTCAGATCCCTTGTGTATTCACACATTAAACTGGGCCGCCGGCTTAAAGGTAAAATGCTCCATGAAACCCAGCATCGGACAAAATCCACGCCTGTCAGCCCATTTGCAACAAAGGCTCTGAGCTTTGCCAGTTGAGGGGCATATTTTGCTCGCTCCTGGGCTGTCAACCGTTGAGGAAAGGGATGAGCTTGGGTAAGCCGGTGTGGACGGTAACCCGGCAAAGGATTTTCATTGGCTGGGGCTGTGTTGCGGCAGTAGAACCAAGTCTGATTCCAGTCCTTAGGATGACTATGAAGCTTGGCATGAGGGAAATCAACATCTCTCCTCTTCTGAATTGAAACCCCGCCTAGTTCAGTATTGGGGCCATCCGTAAACTCAGTACGGCGGTTTAGATAAAAGAAATCCCGGAACAGGTCAACAGTAGGCTCCTCTTGCAGGTACACCTCACAGAATACTTGCCAGTCACAAATATTGGATGTGGAGTTTGGACCGATATCTTGGGGATGGATTTGAAAGTCGGCGAGCATGTCACGGAAAATTTTTGATCCGGGAGGAGTGAAGCCTCGGCTCAGGTGATCAACAAATACAATAACTTCTCCGTCTTGGGGTTTAGGAGGAAATTCTGGACCGGGGACTCGCCAGTGGATAGTGTCCTTATTTGCTAAAGCGCCCGTTGCAACACAACCAGCCAGCTGCGCTTCCGTAACCCGGGAAGGAACCCAATTACAGGAACAGAATTGTTTGGCCATTTCTAGTGACAAGCTGGAAAAAAGTATGATATCCGGGTTAAAGTTCATGGTTACAACTTACAAACCGGCGCAATGATGGAAGACGATGATATTTCAAGCATTTGGGTGTACTAAACCGGATTTCAGCATTTAAAGCAGGTTGGCGGTTTAACAGAGGGCTAATGGTATATGATGAGTTATCAAAGTTTAAAGGATAAACCGCCCACAATGGTATAGAGGCTACAGATTCACAAAAATTTCTAAGTATGGCGCAAACAGATTTCACAGATTGGTGGTATAAATTTGGATCTACCACAGTTCTAAAAAGAGGAAATAAATTTAACCTACAATGGTGGCAGTGGAAGAACACGTTTGTCTGATTGGGTCTCACGCAGTAAAAGGTGTTTTCTGAGATTGGTAAAGGACACTAGACTATCATCGCCTGTTTCTGCTATCAGTTGCGAATCAAGTTATGAGATCTAAGAACAGAAAGAAGACGAAACAGGGAAGAACACCGGCAAATGGCGAAACCCTAATACAGATTTGAGGTTGAAAAGGAAAGGAACTCACCGGTGCTGCGGAGCAGCGGAGGAGCGCCGCGTTGCTCTGGTTCGATCAGGTTGATGCGGCGGCCTTGGTTGATGCAGTTACGAAGGTCGACGGCGGCGGCAGAGCTCGGGTTTTGAGACGTCGCGAGGAAGAAGAAGGAGACGAAGAGAAAGGGGGAAATGTAAAGGACCCTCGGCCGTATTTATAAAGACGAAAGGATAAGGGTCAAGCGCAAGAATCGAGGAGCCTAACAAATGGATATGTGACAGATTTGTTGCCTCGATTGTCGGAGGCTCATTAATGAAGGTGAGGAATATACCATTTAAAATGACAAATGACGTCATGGCGGTTTATGATGATTCTGGATGATGACGTCATGGCGGTTTACAAGATTTATGCGAAGATATGGAAGAAATTTTCTCAAGGTTTCGGAGATTGACATGAACCAGTTCAAATCAATCTGGGGCCTAATGTTGGGGATATTACTACTAGGTGTAAACCGGCCAAGGAAGCCGGGTTATCCCATTAATGGATTGTTTATACTTAAAAGCCCATGAAGACAAGGAATAAAGCGGCTTACTACAGAGACTCGAAGGCCCGAGGCCCAAAGGTAGATTAAGGCCTGTAGTTATAAACCGACATATAGTACATAGCTTGTATTGTAAGATTTGACAAAGTAGAGACCGAGCCGGTATGTGTATAAACCGGCATCGGGACTCTGTAAGCCGGCGGGCGGCGACCTGTGTATATAAAGGCACGACCCGGCGGCGGTTCAAGGACAACAGACAACAACTCGAAACTCAGGCAAAGCGTATTCGCTCCCTGGTCATCGAAACCCCAGCAATTCCATCACAACTAGACGTAGGCTTTTACCTTCATCGTAAGGGGCCGAACTAGTATAAAACTCTCATGTCCCTTGTCCGGTTTAACCCCTTTAAGCTAACCCGTTGCGATGGCTCCACGACTAAGTCCTTTCGCTAGGACATCTGCCGTGACAATTCCACGACAGTTGGTGCAGTTCTAAGCAAAGCGTCGTGGTAGGATCTACGTGTTAAGCGAGTACATAGCTGCTTCGGAAGCAGCAAATGGAGTCTGGATGAAGGAGTTCATGTTGGAAATATGCCCTAGAGGCAATAATAAATTGGTTATTATTATATTTCCTTGTTCATGATAATCGTTTATTGTCCATGCTAGAATTGTATTGATAGGAAACTCAGATACATGTGTGGATACATAGACAACACCATGTCCCTAGTAAGCCTCTAGTTGACTAGCTCGTTGATCAATAGATGGTTACGGTTTCCTGACCATGGACATTGGATGTCGTTGATAACGGGATCACATCATTAGGAGAATGATGTGATGGACAAGACCCAATCCTAAGCATAGCATAAAAGATCGTGTAGTTCGTTTGCTAAAGCTTTTCCAATGTCAAGTATCATTTCCTTAGACCATGAGATCGTGCAACTCCCGGATACCGTAGGGGTGCTTTGGGTGTAGCAAACATCACAACATAACTGGGTGACTATAAAGGTGCACTACGGGTATCTCCGAAAGTGTCTGTTGGGTTGGCACGGATCGAGACTGGGATTTGTCACTCCGTATGACGGAGAGGTATCTCTGGGCCCACTCGATAATGCATCATCATAATGAGCTCAATGTGACTAAGGAGTTAGCCACGGGATCATGCATTACGGTATGAGTAAAGTGACTTGCCGGTAATGAGATTGAACAAGGTATTGGGATACCGACGATCGAATCTCGGGCAAGTAACGTACCGATTGACAAAGGGAATTGTATACGGGATTGATTGAATCCTCGACATCGTGGTTCATCCGATGAGATCATCGTGGAACATGTGGGAGCCAACATGGGTATCCAGATCCCGCTGTTGGTTATTGACCGGAGAGGCGTCTCGGTCATGTCTGCATGTCTCCCGAACCCGTAGGGTCTCCACACTTAAGGATCGGTGACGCTAGGGTTGTAGAGATATGAGTATGCGGAAACCTGAAAGTTGTTCGGAGTCCCGGATGAGATCCCGGACGTCACGAGGAGTTCCGGAATGGTCCGGAGGTGAAGAATTATATATAGGAAGTCCAGTTTTGGCCACCGGGAAAGTTTTGGGGGTTATCGGTATTGTACCGGGACCACCGGAAGGGTCCCGGGGGTCCACCGGGTGGGGCCACCTATCCCGGAGGGCCCCATGGGCTGAATTGGGAAGGGAACCAGCCCTTAGTGGGCTGGGGCACCCCCCATGGGCCTCCCCCTGCGCCTAGGGTTGGAAACCCTAGGGTGGGGGGGCGCCCCACTTGGCTTGGGGGGGGGAAGCCACCCCCCTTTTCCCCTTGGCCGCCGCCCCCCCATGTATATGGGTTCTAAGCCGGCTCCCCCCTCCCAGGGGGCCTATATATAGTGGGGGAGAGGGAGGGCAGAAACATGACAGCCCCTGGCGCCTCCCTCTCCCCCTGCAACACCTCTCCCTCTCGCAGAAGCTTGGCGAAGCCCTGCCGAGACCCCGCTACTTCTACCACCACGCCGTCGTGATGCTGGATCTCCATCAACCTCTCCTTCCCCCTTGCTGGATCAAGAAGGAGGAGACGTCACTGCTCCGTACGTGTGTTGAACGCGGAGGTGCCGTCTGTTCGGCACTCGGTCATCGGTGATTTGGATCACGGCGAGTACGACTCCATCAACCCGTTCATTAGAACACTTCCGCTCGCGATCTACAAGGGTATGTAGATGCACTCCTTTCCCCACGTTGCTAGTATACTCCATAGATGGATCTTGGTGATGCGTAGAAAAATTTTAAATTCTGCTACGATCCCCAACAGTGGCATCATGAGCCAGGCCTATGCGTAGTTACTATGCACGAGTAGAACACAAAGCAGTTGTGGGCGTTGATGTTGCCAATTCTTCTTGCCGTTACTAGTCTTATCTTGATTCGGCGGCATCGTGGGATGAAGCGGCCCGGACCGACCTTACACGTACTCTTACGTGAGACAGGTTCCACCGACTGACATGCACTAGTTGCATAAGGTGGCTAGCGGGTGTCTGTCTCTCCCACTTTAGTCGGATCGGATTCGATGAAAAGGGTCCTTATGAAGGGTAAATAGAAATTGAGATATCACGTTGTGGCTTTTGCGTAGGTAAGAAATGTTCTTGCTAGAAACCCATAGCAGCCACGTAAAACATGCAACAACAATTAGAGGAAGTCTAACTTGTTTTTGCAGGGTATGTTATGTGATGTGATATGGCCAAAAAGGATGTGATGAATGATATATGTGATGTATGAGATTGATCATGTTCTTGTAATAGGAATCACGACTTGCATGTCGATGAGAATGACAACCGGCAGGAGCCATAGGAGTTGTCTTAATTTATTGTATGACCTGCGTGTCAATGAAAACGCCATGTAATTACTTTACTTTATTGCTAACCATTAGCCATAGTAGTAGAAGTAATAGTTGGCGAGACAACTTCATGAAGACACAATGATGGAGATCATGATGATGGAGATCATGGTGTCATGCCGGTGACGAAGGTGATCATGCCACGCCTCAAAGATGGAGATCAAAGGCGCAAGATGATATTGGCCATATCACGTCACTTTCTGATTTGCATGTGATGTTTATCATGTTTACATCTTATTTGCTTAGAACGACGGTAGCATAAATAAGATGATCCCTCACTAAAATTTCAAGAGACGTGTTCCCCCTAACTGTGCACCGTTGCGAAGGTTCGTTGTTTCGAAGCACCACGTGATGATCGGGTGTGATAGATTCTAACGTTCGAATACAACGGGTGTTGACGAGCCTAGCATGTACAGACATGGCCTCGAAACATATGCGAAACACTTAGGTTGACTTGACGAGCCTAGCATGTACAGACATGGCCTCGGAACACAAGAGATCGAAAGGTCGAACATGAGTCGTATAGTAGATACGATCAACATGGAGATGTTCACCGATGATGACTAGTCCGTCTCACGTGATGATCGGGCACGGCCTAGTTTGACTCGGATCATGTATCACTTAGATGACTAGAGGGATGTCTATCTGAATGGGAGTTCATTAATCAGATGAACTTAATTATCATGAACATAGTCAGAAGGTCTTTGCAAATTATGTCATAGCTTGCGGTTTAGTTCTACTGGTTAAGATATGTTCCTAGAGAAAATTTAGTTGAAAGTTGGTAGTAGCAATTATGTGGACTGGGTCCGTAAACTGAGGATTGTCCTCATTGCTGCACAGAAGGCTTATGTCCTTAATGCACCGCTCGGTGTGCTGAACCTCAGCGTCGTCTGTAGATGTTGCGAAACATCTGACATACACGTTTTGATGACTACGTGATAGTTCAGTGCGTAATGCTAACGGTTTAGAATTGTGGCACCAAAGACGGTTTTTGAAACGTCGCAGAACATATGAGATGTTCCGAAGACTAAAATTGGGATTTCGGACTAGTGCCCACGTCAAGAGGTATGAGACCTCTGACAAGTTTCTTAAGCCTGCAAACTGAGGGAGAAAAGCTCAATCGTTGAGCATGTGCTCAGATTGTCTGAGTACCACAATCGCTTGAATCGAGTGGGAGTTAATCTTCCAGATGAGATAGTGATGGTTCTCCATAGTCACTGCCACCAAGCTATTAGAGCTTCTTGATGAACTATAACATATCAGGGATAGATATGATGATCCTTGAGCAACTCGCGATGTTTGACACCGCGAAAGTAGAAATCAAGAAGGAGCATCAATTGTTGATGGTTAGTAAAACCACTAGTTTCTAGAAGGGCAAGGGCAAGAAGGGATACTTCATGAAACAGCAGATCATTTGCTGCTCTAGCGAAGAATCCCAAAGTTAAACCCAAACCCGAGACTAAGTGCTCCTGTAATGAGGGGAACGGTCACTGAAGCAGAACTACCCTAGATACTTGGTAGATGAGAAGGCAGGCAAGGTCGACAGAAGTATATTGGATATACATTAAATGAATGTGTACTTTACTAGTACTCCTAGCAGCACCAGGGTATTAGATACCGGTTCGGTTGCTAAGTGTTAGTAACTCGAAATAAAAGCTGCGGAATAAACAGAGACTAGCTAAAAGTGAGATGACGATATGTGTTGGAAGTGTTTCCAAGGTTGATGTGATCAAGCATCGCATGCTCCCTCTACCATCGAGATTTGGTGTTTGCGTTGAGCATGATTGGATTATGTTTATCGCAATACGGTTATTCATTTAAGGAGAATAATGGTTACTCTGTTTATTTGAATAATACCTTCAATGGTCTTGCACCTAAAATGAATCTCGATCGTAGTGATACACATGTTCGTGCCGAAAGATATAAAATAGTAATGATAGTTCCACATACTTGTGGCACTGCCATTTGAGTCATATTGGTATAGAACGCATGAAGAAGCTCCATGTAGATGGATCTTTGGACTCACCCGTTTTGAAAAGATTGAGACATGCGAACCATGTCTATTGGTATATATGCATGAAGAAACTCCATGCAGATGGATCGTTTGGACTCACTTGATTTTTAATCACTTGAGACATGCAAATCATACCACATGGGCAAGATGACTGAAAAGCCTCGTTTTCAGTAAGATGGAACAAGAGAGCAACTTATTGGAAGTAATACATTTTGATGTATGCAGTCCAATGAGTGCTGAGGCATGCAGTGGATATCGTTATATTCTTACTTCATAGATGATTTGAGTAGATGCTGAGAATATTTACTTGATGAAACACAAGTCTGAATTATTGAAAGGTTCAAGTAATTTCAGAGTGAAGTTGAAGATCGTCGTGACAAGAGGATAAAATGTCTATGATATGATCATAGAGATATCTGAGTTACGAGTTTGGCACACAATTAAGACATTGTGGAAAGTGTTTCACAATTAATACCGCCTGGAACACCACAGTGTGATGGTGTGTCCGAACATCATAACTGCACCCTATTGGATATGGTGCATACCATGATGTCTCTTATCAAATTACAACTATCGTTTATGGGTTAGGCATTAGAGACAACCGCATTCACTTTAAAAGGGGCACCACGCAATTCCGTTGAGACGACACCGTTTAGAGAAACCTAAGTTGTCGTTTCTTAAAAGTTTGGGGCTGCGATGCTTATGTGAAAGAGTTTCAAGCTGATAAGCTCGAACCCAAAGCGGATAAATGCATCTTCATAGAAAACCCAAAACAGTTGGGTATACCTCCTATTTCAGATCTGGAAGCAAAAGTAATTGCTTCTAGAAACGAGTCCTTTCTCGAGGAAAAGTTTCTCTCGAAAGAATTGAGTGGGAGGATGGTGGTGAGGTTATTGAACCATAACTTCAACTAGTGTGTAGCAGGGCACAGGAAGTTGTTCCTGTGGCACCTACACCAATTGAAGTGGAAGCTTATGATAGTGATCATGAAACTTCGGATCAAGTCACTACCAAACCTCGTAGGTCGACAAGGATATGTACTACTCCTGAGTGGTACGGAAATCCTGTCTTAGATATCATGTTGTTAGACAACAATGAACCTACGAGCTATGGAGAAGCGATGGTGGGCCCATATTCCGACAAATGGTTAGAAACCATGAAATCCGAGATAGAATCCATGTATCAGAACAAAGCATGGACTTTGGTGAACTTGCCCGATGATCGGCAAGCCATTGAGATAAATGGATCTTTTAAGAAGAAGACGGACGTGGACGGTAATGTTACCGTCTATGAAGCTCGACTTGTGGCAAAGAGTATTTTCACAAGTTCAAGGAGTTGACTACGATGAGATTTTCTCATCCGTAGCGATGCTTAAGTCCGTCGGAATCATGTTAGCATTAGCTGCATTTATGAAATCTGGCAGATGGATGTCAAAACAAGTTTCCTTACCAGTTTTCGTAAGGAAAGGTTGTATGTGATACAATCAGAAAGGTATTGTCGATCCTAAGGATGCTAAAAGGTATGCTAGCTCCAGCGATCCTTCCATGGACTAGAGCAAGCATCTCAGAGTCAGAATATACGCTTTGATGGAGTGATCAAAGTTTTTGGGTTTATACAAAGTTTATTAGAAACTTGTATTTACAATAAAGTGAGTGGGAGCACTACAACATTTCTGATAAGTATATGTGAATGACATATTGTTGATCCGAAATGATGTAAAATTTCTGGAAAGCATAAAGGGTTGTTTGAAAAGAGTTTTTCAAAGGAAGACCTGGATAAAGCTGCTTACATATTGGGCATCAAGATCTATAGAGATAGATCAAGACGTCTGATGATACTTTCAAAGAACGCACACCTTGACATGATTTTGAAAGAGTTCAAAATAGATCAGCAAAGAAGGAGTTCTTGGCTGTGTTGCAAGGTGTGAGTATTGAGTAAGACTCAAGACCTGACCACAGCAGAAGAGAGAGAAAGGACGAAGGTCGTCCCCTATGCTTTAGACATAGGCTCTACAATATGCTATGCTATGTACCGCACATGAAGTGTGCCTTGCCATGAGTTGGTCAAGGGGTACAATAGTGATCCGGGAACGGATCACATGACAGCGGTCGAACTTGTCCTTAGTATCTAGTGGACTAAGGAATTTTCTCGATTATGGAGGTGAAAAGAAGTTCGTCGTAAAGGGTTACGTCGATGCAAACTTTGACACTAATCCGGATGACTCTGAGTAGTAAACCGGATTCGTATAGTAGAGCAGTTATTTGAAATGGCTCCAAGTAGCGCGTGGTAGCATCCACAAGATGACATAGATATTCGTAAAGCACACACGGATCTGAAAGGTTCAGACCCGTTGACTAATAACCTCTCTCACAAGCATAACATGATCAAACCAGAACTCATTGAGTGTTAATCACATAGTGATGTGAACTAGATTGTTGACTCTAGTAAACTCTTTGGATGTTGGTCACATGGTGATGTGACCTGTGAGTGTTAATCACATGGTGATGTGAACTAGATTATTGACTCTAGTGCAAGTGGGAGACTGTTGGAAATATGCCCTAGAGGCAATAATAAATTGGTTATTATTATATTTCCTTGTTCATGATAATCGTTTATTGTCCATGCTAGAATTGTATTGATAGGAAACTCAGATACATGTGTGGATACATAGACAACACCATGTCCCTAGTAAGCCTCTAGTTGACTAGCTCGTTGATCAATAGATGGTTACGGTTTCCTGGCCATGGACATTGGATGTCGTTGATAACGGGATCACATTATTAGGAGAATGATGTGATGGACAAGACCCAATCCTAAGAATAGCATAAAAGATCGTGTAGTTCGTTTGCTAAAGCTTTTCCAATGTCAAGTATCATTTCCTTAGACCATGAGATCATGCAACTCCCGGATACCATAGGGGTGCTTTGGGTGTACCAAACGTCACAACGTAACTGGGTGACTATAAAGGTGCACTACGGGTATCTCCGAAAGTGTCTGTTGGGTTGGCACGGATCGAGACTGGGATTTGTCACTCCGTATGATGGAGAGGTATCTCTGGGCCCACTCGGTAATGCATCATCATAATGAGCTCAATGTGACTAAGGAGTTAGCCACAGGATCATGCATTACGGTACGATTAAAGTGACTTGCCAGTAGCGAGATTGAACAAGGTATTGGGATACCGACGATCGAATCTCGGGCAAGTAACGTACCGATTGACAAAGGGAATTGTATACGGGATTGATTGAATCCTCGACATCGTGGTTCATCCGATGAGATCATCGTGGAACATGTGGGAGCCAACATGGTTATCCAGATCCCGCTGTTGGTTATTGACCGGAGAGGCGTCTCGGTCATGTCTGCATGTCTCCCGAACCCGTAGGGTCTACACACTTAAGGATCAGTGACGCTAGGGTTGTAGAGATATGAGTATGCGGAAATTCGAAAGTTGTTCGGAGTCCCGGATGAGATCCCGGACGTCACGAGGAGTTCCAGAATGGTCCGGAGGTGAAGAATTATATATAGGAAGTCCAGTTTTGGCCACCGGGAAAGTTTCGGGGGTTATCGGTATTGTACCAGGACCACCGGAAGGGTCCCGGGGGTCCACCGGGTGGGGCCACCTATCCCGGAGGGCCCCATGGGCTGAAGTGGGAAGGGAACCAGCCCTTAGTGGGCTGGGGCACCCCCCATGGGCCTCCCCCTGCGCCTAGGGTTGGAAACCCTAGGGTGGGGGGCGCCCCACTTGGCTTGGGGGGGAAGCCACCCCCCCTTTTCCCCTTGGCCGCTGCCCCCCCATGTAGATGGGTTCTAGGCCAGCGCCCCCCCTCCCAGGGGGCCTATATATAGTGGGGGAGAGGGAGGTCAGCAACATGACAGCCCCTGGCGCCTCCCTCTCCCCCTGCAACACCTCTCCCTCTCACAGAAGCTTGGCGAAGCCCTGCCGAGACCCCGCTACTTCCACCACCACGCCGTCGTGCTGCTGGATCTCCATCAACCTCTCCTTCCCCCTTGCTAGATCAAGAAGGAGGAGACGTCGCTGCTCCGTACGTGTGTTGAACGCGGAGGTGCCGTCCGTTCGGCACTCGGTCATCGATGATTTGGATCACGGCGAGTACGACTCCATCAACCCGTTCATTAGAACGCTTCCGCTCGCGATCTACAAGGGTATGTAGATGCACTCCTTTCCCCTCGTTGCTAGTATACTCCATAGATGGATCTTGGTGATGCGTAGAAAAATTTTAAATTCTGCTACGATCCCCAACAGTTCATATCCGATCTAGGTGTCATACCTAGTGCATCGGGTCCAATGAAAATCTTTTGTGACAATACTGGTGAAATTGCCTTGGCAAAGGAATCCAGATTTCACAAGAGAACCAAGCACATCAAGAGACGCTTCAATTCCATCCGTGATCAAGTCAAGGAGGGGGACATAGAGATTTGCAAGATACATACGGATCTGAATGTCGCAGACCCATTGACTAAACCTCTCTCACGAGCAAAACATGATCAGCACCAAGACTCCATGGGTGTTAGAATCATTACTGTGTAATCTAGATTATTGACTCTAGTGCAAGTGGGAGACAGAAGGAAATATGCCCTAGAGGCAATAATAAAGTTGTTATTTATATTTCCTTATATCATGATAAATGTTTATTATTCATGCTAGAATTGTATTAACCGGAAACTTAGTACATGTGTGAATACATAGACAAACAGAGTGTCACTAGTATGCCTCTACTTGACTAGCTCGTTGAATCAAAGATGGTTATGTTTCCTAACCATAGACATGAGTTGTCATTTGATTAACGGGATCACATCTGTCACGACCGGATTTTGGGATACAAATTCCCAGAAAAATGGCCTGTGTGCTCACCAGCCCCAGGATTACTGTTAGCTGATGAGGCACCAACTTGATACAAGAATTCCAAGCAAGTACAAAAATATGTAGTACAAGACCATTTAGGCCTAGGAGTACAACAATTGGTTTGCTAGTGGTTGAGGGCGGAAGCGATTGGGTACATATGTGTCTATGGGACTCCATTTCCCACAAGAACAGCTGACCAGGATAACTCCTATCTTCGCGAGGCTGCAAAGGTCAACACATGGGTTCCGAGGTTGTCACCGTGATGCTTATCTCCAAGCAAGGAATCTGGCCAAGACAATAACCAGGGACAAGCCAGCGAGTACGTTTGAATGTACTCGCAAACATTAAGAACACGGGTATAACATGCTCCGGGTTAATATGCGATCACACGTCTGTCACGAATAGATACGAACACCATGATGCACACATGTGGTTAAAATAATTCAAGGTAAAATGCTGGGTGCCAAGCGAGTGTCTGAAAGACTCCTCGAGCGGAAAATGCGAAATAATAATACAGGTGCCAAACGAGTGTCTGAAAGACTCCTCGAGCGGAAAATGCAGAGTAATAATGCCGCAGCCGGGCGTCTGAGCGACACCACATAAAGGGCTCCAAGAAGATAAACGAACAACAAGCATGCCGCAGTCGGGCGTCTGAGCGACGCCATGAAAAGGGCTTATAAGAGAATAATCACAGTGAATATCCAGGAGGTAGAACCATCCCAAGGATACTCAAACGAATACATAATGGTTAGTCCAAAATAATAAAGATCACAATCCATACGTGCCATAACCATAAACAATACTTAGTACAGTCATTTCTCCATCCGAAAACCGATAATCTAGTCAAGCCGTATCTCCATCCGAATACCGTTACTACGACTCAACTCAGACTGTGGTTTTTACTCAAGAACAAGACTATCCAACAGGATATATCCTCTTCGGCCACAACCGAAACACCCATGCCCCCGGACCGGATGACTGGCTTTAATCCATGGCCATGGGACCCTCATCCCGGCCTCTCTGTACGGTGTGTGCTTTGGAAAGGGGTTGACAACCTACTGAACCATACCCTGTCCCCTGCAGGGACAAGTGGTGGTACCAACAAAAGGAAGCTATTGATCAAGACTCGGTCTACAACCGGCTCGGGTGGTCCAAGAATCCACCAACCATATTCCCACTAGTGAAATAAATCACCGCTCCTCGAGCCTCACCAAGCTATGCCGGGCATACTCGTCTTGACGAGGGATTAGGGACAAGCTCGCGTCTACCCAAGACCATGACTTTCCCGGCTTCCTACCGGTGTGCAAGAGAAGCTCACGAGGATGATCCAAATCAGTAGTGTATCCTTGCTGACCACAAAACAACTCCAAAGTGCACTCATGCATGAGACCATATCGATACATAAACTACCACACACTCCGGGTCAAAAGGTGTTGTGATCGCATCCAAACACCACAACAAAATATTATGCCAGAGTTCAGAAATGCTTGCCTTCAAGAGTATGCAAAGGATGCACTTATTGGAAGCTTTCCTTTTCCTCCAAAAATCCTATTTTGCAAAATACACAAATACAAATATTTCAAACACAGTACTAAAACCTGTCTCAAATAGTTTTGAAATAAATCTTAAAATAAACTAGATAAAATTTGAGAGAGATAGGAAAAAGAATCAACTCATTTAGAGTATTATTTTAAAAGTTATAGCCAGTCAAAGTTTGGTCAAACTCTGTTTTTAAATAAGACCAGAAAAAGGAAAACGCTTCGAGGGAAATACGCTTACGCAGCAGAGAAACGCACGCGGGGTTTTGCGCCTTCACTTAAACAGAGAGAGGGCGGCTGCGCGGGTCACTGACAGTGGGTCCAGAGGGCCCACTAGTCAGGTTTGACTGGTCTCCTTCTCCCTCCTTTCTCGGCGCCCGAACGGTGGCGGGGCTCCGGCGATCGCCGTCGACGAACGGCTGCACCTCACGGGCATCCAAGGGCGGGGATGGAACGGCTAGACCGAGGCGGTCCTTTGGGTGGTTGAAGGGTCGTCGGAGGTGGAAAGAATCGCCGGCGGCGAGCTCCGCGGCGGGGGAAAGCTACGGTGGTGAAGTGCTTTCTGTGCTCCGGTGGTCTCTGATCGAAAATGAGCAGGTGGGCAGCTCCGCAAGGACCAGAGGGAGCGACTGGTGGTGCTGGTTGGGCGAGAGGGTGGCCGGTTGCGACGAATCGCACCGGAGCCTAGCGGCGGCCGAACTGGCCGGAGTTGGGGAGGGCGGTCCTCTCCGGTCAATCTACTGCTAGGGGAGCTCTACGGGGGGGCCTGATGTCGCCTGAGTGCTCGGGGGGCTCGGGGTTCCCTTTATATAGGCGCTCGAGGGTGGACCGTGGCGGTAGAAGATAGGATCGCCGGCGACAGCCGTTGCTGTAGTTGCAGGGCATCGTGGCGGCGACGAACGCGTTCCGACGAGTGGGAGGATAAGCGCGGCATGTGCTCTGAGGCAGCTGTCGTGCGCTGGTGGCTTGGGCGGCGCCGTCCGCGCTGGAACCCGCTGCCGACGCCGGCGTGCCGCCAAGGGCGCGGCCAGCGGCGCAGCAGGGCGCCAGAGAGATCGTGGAGCAGGGGGCGGCTAGTGCGCGGTTCAGCGATGCAGAGGGGGCCAGGGTCGGGTCGCGTCGAGTGCGGCAGTGCGGCGTGTCGGCGTAGTGCGCGCGCGTGCAAAACGTGCGCTCTGGGCGCGCCCAGAGCACGCACGGCAGGTGCTCGACGGAATGCCAGTGCGCTCTAGAGAGCTTGGTTGGGGCTGGCAAAGAACAGAACAAGGGTAGGGGTGGCTAGGAGATCAGTGGGCATGATTGTTGGGTCATAGGAGCAAGTCCACAGTGCAAACAAGGAACTCATGCCAAAACAGACTGTGCACACCAGGTGTTCGACAGAATGCTAGATGCACTTAGGCAACTCTTGGAGTGGCCAAAATCTCCAGATCAGTGTCTCCTTAGATGCAGGAGATGGTGGTAAGATTAGTTTGGCAAATACAGAAAGTTGATAGTGCAAGCTTTGCAAAACTCCAGTTTTGGGCAGAAAGAAAAAGGGTCTAGAACATGCACTTCAAAATCTCCAATGAGCCCAATCTCCTGGACTTAAGAGTTTGGTAGGGAGTGCTACAAGTAGGAGAAAGCTCAGGGTTATTAGAACAAAGGAAAACATGTTTGCAGTACAAATCACCAATTTGGACCAGAATGCAAAAGAGGTTGATTCACTCAAATTTTTCAAAGAACATCACTGGGTTTTTGCTTGAAGGTGAAGTGTATGCATCCACTGACATCTCCAAACACTTGGAAGAATTTTTAGAAGAACATTCAAATGGGTTGCAGTGCAAAAGTGCCTACTGGACCAGATTGGAAAAGTTGGTGTAGGGCTCAAAATCTCCAATGGCCAGGAGGTATTTTTGCATAGAAGTGATGTGGAACCATCACATGACATCCCCAAATTTTGGTGGAATTTTTAGAAGCATTTATCAAATGGTTGTAGTGCAAATGGGCTCCAAATGCAAAAGAAATCATTTTATAAGGGCAAAGTTTTGAGAAAAATAAATCTTGCAACATTTGAATCCACTGATAAATAATTGTTCTATTATAGAGAGAAATCAAGTCCAACAATACCTTTGAAGGTTTTTCCCACTAGGGGCATAAATCCAAAAGTCACAAAAGGTAAAACTTGACAATTGGAAAAGTTTTATTTCCTGGCAATATTTTAATATATAAAAAAAACAAGGCCAAAATTTTGGGTGTCACAACATCATTAGAGAATGATGTGATTGACCTGACCCATTCCGTTAGCTTAGCATTTGATCGTTTAGTATATTGCCATTGCTTTCTTCATGACTTATACATGTTCCTATGACTATGAGATTATGCAACTCCCGAATACCGGAGGAACACTTTGTGTGCTACCAAACGTCACAACGTAACTGGGTGATTATAAAGGTGCTCTACAGGTGTCTCTGATGGTACTTGTTGAGTTGGCATAGATCGAGATTAGGATTTGTCACTCCGATTGTCGAAGAGGTATCTCTGGGCCCTCTCGGTAATGCACATCACTATAAGCCTTGCAAGCAATGTAACTAATGAGTTAGTTGCGGGATGATGCATTACGGAACGAGTAAAGAGACTTGCCGGTAACGAGATTGAACTAGGTATTGAGATACCGACGATCGAATCTCGGGCAAGTAACATACCGATGACAAAGGGAACAACGTATGTTGTTATGCGGTTTGACTGATAAAGATCTTCGTAGAATATGTAGGAACCAATATGAGCATCCAGGTTCCGCTATTGGTTATTGACCAGAGATGAGTCTCGGTCATGTCTACATAGTTCTCGAACCCGTAGGGTCCGCACGCTTAACGTTAGGTGACGATCGGTATTATGAGTTTATGTGTTTTGATGTACCGAAGGTAGTTCGGAGTCCCAGATATGATCACGCACATGACGAGGAGTCTCGAAATGGTCGAGACATAAAGATCGATATATTGGACGACTATATTTGGACATCGGAATGGTTCCGGATGAGATCGGGCATATACCGGAGTATCGGGAGCTTACGGGAACCCCCCGGGAGGTATATGGGCCTTATTGGGCCATAGTGGGAGAGAGGAGAAGGGAGCAAAGGAGGGGGCGCCCCCCCCCAAACCCAATCCAAATAGGGAAGGGGGCCGACCCGCCTTTTCCTTCCTCCCCCTTCCTTCCACTCCTAGTCCAACTAGGGAAGAGGGGAATCCTACTCCCGGTGGGAGTAGGACTCCCCATGGGGCGCGCCATAGGAGGGCCGGCCCTCCCCCTCCTCCACTCCTTTATATACGGGGGAGGGGGCACCCCATAGACACACAAGTTGATCCTTGATCTCTTAGCCGTGTGCGGTGCCCCCTCCACCATAATCCACCTCGGTCATATCGTCGTAGTGCTTAGGCGTAGCCATGCGCTGGTAGCTTCATCATCACCGTCATCACGCCATCGTGCTGACGAAGGTCATCACGCCGTCGTGCTGACAAAGCTCTTCCCCGACACTCTACTAGATCATGAGTTCATGGGACGCCACCGAGCCGAACGTGTGCATATCGCGGAGGTGTCGTACCTTCGGTGCTAGGATCGGTCGATCGTGAAGACGTACGACTACATCAACCGCGTTGTCATAACGCTTCCTCTTACGGTCTACGAGGGTAAGTGGACAACACTCTCCCCTCTCGTTGCTATGCATCACCATGATCTTGCATGTGCGTAGGAGATTTTTGAAATTACTACGTTCCCCAACATGGAGAGGTCCACTGGTCAAAGCCCGTCCGTGGGAAGTCAAAGGGCTAGATCTCGTGGTCAACCGCTCCAGGGTTAGGTGGGACGGGGGCCCTGGGGGGTAGCAATGCCGCCGGAGCGTCGCACCGAGCCCTCATACATGCGGGGTGGTGTGGTGGCATGTCTGAAGAGGCGGCACGCGTCTCTTCGATGTGGCCCCCCTCACAGACGGCGCCGCCGCCGGCACCTGGAGGGGGGAATGGCCGTGTCGGGTGTACACGGATGCAGACTGCAAATAAAAAACACCAGCATCCATCATGGAAAACGGACGATTACTCTGAAACCTTCAGTGCCCGGAAACCGAACCGGTGGCCGGCCACCGAAAGTTTCAGAGTAATTGTCCGTTTTCCATTGGCATAGTTTGCCACGTGGCATCGTGTGCTGCTGCAAAAAAAGAAATGCTATCTATGTTGCTGCAAAAAATGTTATCTATGCTGCTGCAAAAAAATATGCTATCTATGCCGACGGCATAGTCGTCGGCATAGTTTGCCACGTGGCATCTAAAACTATGCCGACGGCTATGCCGTCGGCATAGATTGCCTTATCCCCTCGCGGCCTGTCTCCTCCACTCATTTTCCCCCACCCCCCGCGCCTCCCAACCCGCATCGCCGCCGCCACGTGCCTTGATACGTCTCCAACGTATCTATAATTTTTGATTGTTCCATGCTATTATATATTATGTTTTGGATGTTTATGGGATTTATTATACACTTTTATATTATTTTTGGGACTAACCTATTAACCCAGAGCCCAGTGCCAGTTTCTGTTTTTCCCTTGTTTCAGTGTTTCACAGAAAAGGAATATCAAACGGAGTCCAAACGGAATGGAACCTTCGGGAGAGTTATTTTTTGAACGGAAGCAATCCAGAAGACTTGGGGTGTACGTAAGGGAAGCAACGAGGAAGGCACGAGGCAGGGGGGCGCGCCCACCCCCTGGGCGCGCCCTCCACCCTCGTGGGCCCCTCGTGGCTCCCCTGACGTATTTCTTCCTCCTATATATACCAATATACCCTAAAACCATCGGGGAACAGAATAGATCGGGAGTTCCATCGCCGCAAGCCTCTGTAGCCACCAAAAAACAATCGGGACCCTGTTTCGGCACCCTGCCGGAGGGGGGATCCCTCACCGGTGGCCATCTTCATCATCCCGGCGCTCTCCATGACGAGGAGGGAGTAGTTCACCCTCGGGGCTGAGGGTATGTACCAGTAGCTATGTGTTTGATCTCTCTCTCTCTCGTGTTCTTGAGATGATACGATCTTGCTGTATCGCGAGCTTTGCTATTTTAGTTGGTTCTTATGATGTTTCTCCCCCTCTACTCTCTTGTAATGGATTGAGTTTTCCCTTTGAAGTTATCTTATCGGATTGAGTATTTAAGGATTTGAGAACACTTGATGTATGTCTTGCCGTGCGTATCTGTGGTGACAATGGGATATCACGTGATTCACTTGATGTATGTTTTGGTGATCAACTTGCGGGTTCCGCCCATGAACCTATGCATAGGGGTTGGCACACGTTTTCGTCTTGACTCTCCGGTAGAAACTTTGGGGCACTCTTTGAAGTACTTTGTGTTGGTTGAATAGATGAATCTGAGATTGTGTGATGCATATCGTATAATCATACCCACGGATACTTGAGGTGACATTGGAGTATCTAGGTGACATTAGGGTTTTGGTTGATATGTGTCTTAAGGTGTCATTCTAGTATGAACTCTTGAATAGATCGATCCGAAAGAATAACTTTGAGGTGGTTTCGTACCCTACAATAATCTCTTCGTTTGTTCTCCGCTATTAGTGACTTTGGAGTGACTCTTTATTGCATGTTGAGGGATAGTTATATGATCCAATTATGTTATTATTGTTGAGAGAACTTGCACTAGTGAAAGTATGAACCCTAGGCCTTGTTTCCTAGCATTGCAATACCGTTTACGCTCACTTTTATCATTAGTTACCTTGCTGTTTTTATATTTTCAGATTACAAAAACCTATATCTACCATCCATATTGCACTTGTATCACCATCTCTTCGCCGAACTAGTGCACCTATACAATTTACCATTGTATTGGGTGTGTTGGGTACACAAGAGACTCTTTGTTATTTGGTTGCAGGGTTACTTGAGAGAGACCATCTTCATCCTACGCCTCCCATGGATTGATAAACCTTAGGTCATCCACTTGAGGGAAATTTGCTACTGTCCTACAAACCTCTGCACTTGGAGGCCCAACAACGTCTACAAGAAGAAGCTTGCGTAGTAGACATCATGCCTCCACCCGCCCACGCCGCCGCCTCCTCCACACTCGCGCCGCTGCCGCCGCATCCAACCCGGCCCAGCCCCGCCGCCGCCGAACCCCGCGCCGCCTCGCCTCCACCCCGGCCCAGCCCCGCCCCTACCTCTCCAACCCCCCGCCGCCTGGACCCCACCCCTGCCCTTTCCAACCCCCGCGCCCCGACCTCCCCACCGGCCGCACCGCCGTCCCGGCCTCCTCCCTA
>NC_057796.1:381970597-381988064 GCF_018294505.1 Triticum aestivum
TCGCCGGCCCGCGCCCCTGCTGTGTTGGCCGGGCTTCTCCGGCCGGCCCAGCCCCGCCCCGGCCCTCCCGTCCCCTCCACCGCCGGCCCCTGCCTTCAACTCCACCACCGCGATGCCCCTCTGCCCGGTGAGCTAACACTCCTTTTTTTTCATTTTTTGCATTATTTAGCTACTGTTGGATGTATGAATGGATGCATGGATGGATGTTGTTAGGTTGCTAGATGGATGAATGTTGTATGTGTCTTAGATGGATGGATGAATCTCGACAAAATGAATTATTTTGTTACGGTTAGGTTGCTAGATGGATGAATCTCGACAAAATGAATTATCATAGTTAAAAAAGCAACTTGAGTCACTTAGTTTATAAAATTGTTAACAAAGATTTTATTTTTAGTTTGTGATGTTGTTAAGTAGCTATGTGAGATGTGCTTCAAATTTGGGATATGATAAGTGGTTATTTCATCATGATGATCTTGCTAAAAAAATTGATGTGTCAATGCTTAATGTGAGGTGATGACCTAAATTGCGATATGATAAGTGCTTCCAAATTTGACACTTGACAAAATATGATTTTTCTTTATAGTTTAAAGTGTCAATGCTTAATGTGAGGTGATGACCTAATTTTTTTTCACTCTGTGTAATTAACAGGATTTGTGGTGTTCCATCTTCATGGAGTGATCATCGACGTTTGAGGTGTTGGTCCACGATCGTCCCTCTCCTTTGATCGACTACATCGTCTACATCGGAGGGTGAGAAACAATTCCATGACCTCGTCCGCTTTTTTTCCATGTTAGTAGATTAAATTTTCACATCAAGTCGCGTAACCTAGGTGTCTCCCATCCGAAAGGGTTGCATCGATAAATATGCATTCAATTGCATATTTATCACCGCACCTCTTTCGGATTGTACAGCGCTTTTCACGGATAGCCCGAGGATGTGTAGATTGGGTACGTTGTTCATGCTCTACCCCCTTCCGAGACAGTATTTCGGCGGCGCCTCCCTGTTGTTCTCCGGATGCACATTCTCTCGACATTTTGCCGAGGTATTTGGAGAACAGCAGGGAAGTGTTGCCGAAATTTTGTCTCGAATGGGGTAGAGCATGGACAACGTACTCAATCCACACATTCTCGGGTGGGATTAGGACCCATCTTTACCTATTAGAGATGTAGGTGGATTAAATGTCGTTTCTCGTCAACCCTGTAAAAAATAAAATATTGATGTGAGTAATTTAAATGAATCCTTAATTCTGTTGTGTGGCTTCCAATAAAGCAGAGATGGCAGATAAACAGTGGAAGTATAGTGGGTTTTTTCGTCGGAATCAAGTAACAGCAGAGTGGGTCGAGAAAACTAATGTGTTTTTGAAAGAGATATTTCGTAGTCCAATGAGGATGGTGCCAGAATGCCCGTGTGCCAAATGTAAGAGACGTATGCGTAGAGATAAGAGTGAGATGACTAAGCACCTTCGCACGCATGGATTTATGCCCAACTTTAATATGCCGATAAACTTTGCCCAGCGGGACCGTGGTAGAGAGGAGGTGATACGATAACGCGTCGCTGGTTATGAGGACGATGGGGTTAGAGACATGCTAGATGATGTCTTTGCTGCACAGCCGACACCTCCGTCACATTCAGCGAATGAACCGGAGGAGCCGGAGGAAACCGCAAAGGCCTTCTGGATATCTTGGCCTCGTCAAAGAAACCTCTTTATGAGGGTCCCAAGCTGTCTGTGCTGGATGCCATCTCGCAACTGATGGCCGTCAAGGCTGAGTACGGCTGTAGCAGAGGTTGCTTCGAAGCATTTCTGGGAGTATGGGCTAACAGCCTGCCTGAGGGCCATGAACTGCCGAAAACCATGTACGCTACGAAGAAAATCATGAAGGCGCTCTCCATGGATTATGAGAAAATACATGTTTGTCCAAAGAATTGCCTTTTGTTTAGGCATGAGTATGCGAATGACAATTACTGTAGGAAGTGCGGTTCCTCTCGGTATATTGAGGTGGTCGATGAGCAGGGTCAGAAGCAACAGCTAAAAATCCCTGTGAAGGTTCTTCGGTATCTTGATTTTAGAAAAAGACTGTAGCGCCTTTTCATCACCGAGGAGTCTGCCAAAATGATGAAGTGGCACAAGGAAGGGAAAAGGTACAATATAAATAAAATTGTACATCCATCAGAAGGTGAAGCATGGAAGTCATTCGATATAGAATGCCCGGAGGAAGCAGCCGAGGCTGGGAATGTCAGAATTGCTATATCAGGTGATGGGTTCAATCCATATGGTATGTCGTCTAATCCATACAGCTGCTGGCCCGTATTTGTTATTCCGCTCAATCTCCCTCCCGACGCCATAATGCAACGCAAGACCATGTTCCTGTCGCTTATAATTCCGGGGCCTGAATATCCGGGGAAGAATTTGAGTGTGTTTATGCAGCCGTTGGTGGATGATTTGCACCATTCTTGGTACTTCCCGAGGTTGACATACGACCGACATCTGCAGAAAAATTTCTTGATGAAAGTTTGGCTACAGTATTGCATGCATGACTTTCCCGGCTATGCCCTATTCTGCGGATGGTGTACAAGTTGGAAGATGCCTTCCCCAGTGTGCATGCAGGCCTTGATTTTCATTTGGCTGAAGAAGGGTGGCAAGTATGTTGCCTTTGACCTGCATCGACAGTTCCTCCCTCCAGACCATCCTGATAGGGAAGACAAGAAGAACTTCACAAAAGGCAAAGTTGTCCATGAAGTAAACGAGATTCCAACGTTTTCTGGTGCGGATGTGCTTGCTCAGTTGAAAGCTCTTAAGCCTGCCGGCGAAGGGAAAGGCAAAGGCAAAGGCAAAGCCATAGGCGAAGACGAGGGCGAGGGCGAGGGCAAAGGAAAAGGTAAAGGGAAAAATGTTTTGAAGGATATGGTGAGACGCACAACTGGACTCACATTACCCCCTTCACGCAGCTTCCCTATTTTAAGGACCTCAAACTTCCATACAACATCGACGTGATGCACACCAAAAAGAATGTCGCAGAGTCCCTTTTTCGCACGATCCTCAACATTCCTGATAAGACAAAGGATAATGCTAATGCTAGAGTCGATCAACAGAATATTTGTGATAGACCACGTCTACACATGCAGCCTCCCACAGGCAGTCGAAAATCTTGGTTCAAGCCAGATGTTGACTTCGTACTTAAAAAGGATCATAAGATGGAGCCATTCAAGTGGTTGAAACATGTCGTGAAGTTCACTGATGGTTATGCGTCGAATATAAGTAAGGGGGTCAATCTTTCAACGGGCAAAGTGACCGGTCTCAAGAGTCATGACTGTCATGTATGGATTGAGCGGATTATGCCAGTGATGGTTCGGGGCTATGTTCCCGAGCGTGTCTGGCGTGCGCTTGCGGAGTTAAGCCATTTCTTCCGCATGCTTTGTGCTAAAGAAGTATGTCCTGTGATGATAAAGAAATGCATAAGAAGGCACCGGGGTTGATATGCAAGCTAGAGAAGATCTTCCCGCCAGGCTTCTTTACTCCGATGACACATCTCATTTTGCACCTCACGAACGAGGTATTGTTGGGGGGGGCTGTGCAGAATCGTTGGCAATACGGCCCTGAGAGACAGAACAAGCATCTGAGACAGAAATGTGGAAACAAAGCTAAGATTGAAGCATCCATAGCTGAGGCAGTTACCCTAGAGGAGGTGGCAGACCTCGGGACAGCGTACTATCCGGACCATGTTCCCACGCTGCACAATAAGGTGTCTCGATACAATACAGAAAAACCCAAGTATAAACCCAAGCTGCCTCTATTCATCGGGCAAGGTGGCAGGTGCCACGAGATGACTGGGAGGATGTCATGTTCTATATCTTGCACAGCATCAAGGAAGTTGAGGATGAGTGGATGAGGTAATACCTTTGCACCATTCTTTTAGTCAATTCGTTATGTTCACTTTGCCTAGTTCTTATACTGCTTTTCTTATTGTAGTCGATTTGTTGATGAAGAGTGGACGGGAATGCTGCCTCCTATTGAAGCGGAGGCACTTGCTCTTCTCTGAAAGGGTGCTGATGGAAGGAAAATTTTCGTTGCGTGGTTCATGGAGAAAGTAAATTTTCACACTTCCCTATTACCCATTTCACCCTACAATTCCAATTAAACTCATGCACCGTATAATTTCAATTAAACTTGTAGGGAAATGATCCGAACGAATCAATGGATGAACAATTGAGATGGGTTTCCGTGGGTTTTGACCCTGCCGTCATGACATGCGAAAATTATGATGTGAATGGGTATCGCTTCCATACAGAGGAGCACCAGAACAGTCAGCCTGATCCCAAAACTATAAATACCGAAGTCTTCACCGAAGGAGATAATAAAATAGATTACTATGGAAGGGTAGGAAAAATATACGAGCTTACATTCAAACGTGGCCGCGAACACCTAAGTCTCACTGTGTTCAAATGCCGATGGTTCGACCCCAAAAAGGGTCTGAGACATACGCCTTCTGTTGGTTTAGTTGAAGTTAAACCATCAACCGTCTATGCCGGAGCTGATGTCTTTATCGCCGCTACCCAGGCCACACAAGTATATTATCTGCCTTACCCATGCCAGAAAGAGTACCTAAAGGGTTGGGAAGTTGTGTTCAAGGTGTCGCCACATGGTAAGCTACCGGACCCGAACGATGATGATTACTACAACATAAACCCCATGACATACAAGGGAGTGTTCTTTCAAGAGGAACATGATGATGTGGTCCGAAACAAGGAGGATGATGACTTGGGTTATGTTGACCTGGACCCAAACGACGACGACGCGCGGATTGATGATGATGCAGTTGTGAATCAAAGAGACATAATTATGCTTGAAAGGTTAAATGAAGACGCTGACGATGAGGAAGAGCCTCCACCTCCATCAGACAATGAAGAAGATATGCGTGATAGTGATGATGAGACCGGTCGACAAATAGATTACAATAGTGATGATTCATATGGGTTCTAGAAAATGTAAGTTCTTTTAATGATGATTCATATGTGCTCTTCTATTATTAATGTTCATATCCATATGCTTGTTTATTTGATATCCTTACTAATTGTTTATTCTATTGTTAATGCAGGTTTGCTAATCATGGGCAAGTCCAGCGGCGCCAGTTTCCTCAACAAATTGAAATCACTTACTAGGAGTGGACGAGCCCAGAAGGTCCCCCCCCCCCCGACTACGCGATGATGACACCTCATAGGGAGGTCGAGGGATCGGGGGAGGAGACCCTAGAGGAGGAGGGGGTGGGGGAGAGCCCCTAGAGGAGGAGGAGGTGGGGGGAGAGGCACCCGGGGCAAAAAACTTCGGGCCGTGTCCGAAATAGGAGGGTCTTCTTCGATGCCCTCCTATACTGAGGCACCTTCTGAGTCTGAGGAGGAGGAGTAAGTTCCTGATGGCGAGGAGGAGGAGGGCGAGGAGGAGGAGGCCGAGGAGGAGGAGGCCGAGGAGGGTGAGGAGGAGGGCGAGGAGGGTGGTGTAGGGGAGGTTGACCCCGAGTTGTGGGGTGACTTGCCGCCGGGTGCTCCGAAGGGGTAGCTCCGTGGTACTGCCGGAGTACCTACACCACCTTCTATCGAGGCGCGGAAGTGGCTCATTGAACCTGCGGGGACAGAGTAAGTGCCTCTCAATCATATTTTCAACACATGACAACATTTTCTTATTGTACACATGCCAATCCTTTGATTCTTTTGCAGGAACTGGATCCTTCACGGAAAGGGCCGTAAACCGAACGGCCTTATCACTGTCCTGTTGAAGGAGTTTTGGCCGGGCCTATTCTGCCCGCGGCCAGACAGGGACCCGGAGCTGCGGGTTTTGGCCACGAGCTGGGCCCACTACGAGGCTTACAAGCACGCGGAGTACGGGACGGCCGCTAAGGCCGTGATCACCAAATTTTGGGTAAGTTCTCTTCTGAATCACTTGTCTTCAGTTTCGTTCATAGTTTATCATTGATCACTCAACTCATGCCTTGTTTGCTTCTGGTTTATGCATTATTGCAGCAACTCTATAGAGTTCTTGACGAGCACAAGGCCAGAGCCGACGTGGTCTTGCTTGCGGCTGCGAAGAAGAAAGCTCGTCAGTTGCAGTACGAGGTGCGCTGGGTTGCCGTCTCGCAGTACTACCACAGCTACCTTCATCAAAAGATGACCAAAACTCAAGAGCAGAGGCAACGACTTACCTTGAACAGGGAGCAGTTCATGAAGGTAACTATTACTGACTTTTCATTGTTTCAAGCAGTCAATTATATGATTCGTGCTCACATGTCATGCTTCCAAAATTTGCATAGGTTATTCCTCGTTGGTGCTATGGAAAGGATGATGGATGGGCGAGTTTGGTGGATAGGTGGCTCGGCGACGATGCAGAGTTTGCTGCCAAGAGCAGCAAGGCCCGGGCTAACCGTGGAAAAGACGGGACACACGGCCAAGGAAACAGGAACCACTAGGGCTTCAAGGCCATGAAGGTATATCTATATGCATGATGCATTTTTGTTCTCCTTTACCGTCATGTTCTTTGTGTATGGCTAACTTCTGTTTGATGTTGCAGGAGGACAAGTTGAAGAGGCCGCTCTCAGACATTGAGTCATGGAAGCTGGCCCGCGAGCGGAGTGATCGCAAGGACGGCGAGATCCAGTACTACGGCAAGACCGAGGAGCACCTGGAGTCTTACACTCAGTAGTTTCAGAGGTTGCATCCGGATGTTCTTGACGTTGCCCAGTCTTAGATCGACGACACGGCGATGGTGGCCATCCAGGGGAAGCCCCATGGCCGGTATTCGTGTTTTGATGGCTTGATCACTCCTTCGGTCTCGTACACAGGGCTTCGGGCTACCAACTCGAGCCCGTTAGAGAGTACGGGGAGTTCGCAGCCTCCCTTAGCCCGCCAGCATGCTGTAAGTACTTCCCCTTTATCTTCTTTCTCTCTAACTTTCTCATGTTATTTTCAGCATTGCTCACTTCGAAACAACCTAAATTTTGTAGGCATATAAGGCCTTTGTCGAGCATAGGAATCCCGAGGTGCGGGGGTACTTGCAACGAGTGAAAGCAAACAATGATTACAACCGTCAGATGATGACGGTTAGTTTTGCCCTCTTAAAACCAAGCTAAATTTTTGCACTTTCAATCCTTTTGACCTTCTAGTTTGCTTGTTTAACTAACATCCAGGCTATGTTGGCGTCTTGGAGTAACCGCACGGATCCACCACAAATGGGACCCTCACCACCACCTGCGGGAGAACCCCCACACATGCCCACGTTCGATGAATGGGTGGCACTAGGCAGTGATAGTCCGGTTAGTACATTTGCATAACTACTGACAAACTAGTTCTCGTTCATTCAACACTATCATATAATATTTACCGTTAGAATCTTCTCTCAAACATGTAGGGGACCGGTGCCTCGACTCCTGCTTCGTCGACCCCAGTCACTTCGATCTGGCAGAGTGGTGCTGGTCTTGGCGGTGGCGGTTTTGGCGGAGGTGGTCTTGGCAGTGGTGGTTTTGGCGGAGGTGGTCTTGGCAGTGGTGGTTTTGGCGGAGGTGGTCTTGGCGGCGGCGGTCTTGCCTGATGTCGGTGATGATACCTTTCATTTGTGGTGGTCTTGCATGTGGCCGTCATGCCATACCTTTCATGTTCCTACTTGTTAGTTTCTCTAGATGACGATGATGATGTTCCATGTCTTGCACTATTTATGTTCATGAAGTTTCGCCGATGATGATCTTTAGATGATGAACTTGAGTATGTTTGAATGATGATGATGATCTTGAGTATGTTTAGATGATGAACTGTCATATTTCTGCATAATCCCATATTTTTGTTTTGAAATGCTGTCAAAATGAATTGAAAAAGAGAAAACAGGGGAAAAAAACACAGATCTAAAGCCGTCGGCATAGATATGCCAGAACCTCCCAGTGACTGCCACGAGGCGCCGACGGCTTGGCCATCGGCATATCCCTGCTGCCAGGAGAAACCAGGGGCTGCCACGTGGTTGTTTGTGAGCGCGGTTGACGACGCCGTCCGTTGCCGTCAAGCGAAAATCACTACCGACGGCGATGATATGCCGACGGCCGTACGAAAGATATCGACATATGTACCTATGCCGACGGCTTTTCTATGCCGACGGTCTGACAAGACTACGCTGACGTGATCTATGCCGACGGCTGCCGTCGACATAGACGTATGCCGACGGGAAATGGCCTATGCCGACGGCCCGTGGCCGTCGGCTTAGAGGGCGAGTCCGGTAGTGAATCCTGGCCCGGAAAACGGCGTATGGAAACACCACCAGTCCACCACCGCATTACTGCACCGGGAAGGAAAAACCGCGAGATAATCGCCGCTGACGGCGTCTTGCATTGCATCGCTTCGACGGCTTAACAACGTGCGCATATGCACCCGGCCAGCGCGTACTGCCGCTGACATGTACGTGTAAGTCGATGGAAACTATGACGTACTTCTTCTGTCCCATAATATAAGAACGTTTTTGACACTAACGTTTTTGACATTAGTATAGTGTCAAAAACGTTAGTGTCAAAAACGTTTTTATATTATGGGACGGAGGGAGTAGGTATTAACTTCGGGTTGATGTGGGAACAAGGGCTTGATACTCGCCTGCTAGCACACACAGGCACACGTTGACATGACCGGCATCGATCGGGCTGTTTCCAGAACAGACATACTGAGTACGAGACGAGGCGCGCTAGCTACTTGTACACAAAAATACGTATGTTGAAACATACGAATACGATCGATACTACGACCCTTCCTCGTCCACCCGTTGATGCTGTCGTGCTGTTCACTGTTCCCAGGTCCTTGGTGATCGCATGCTGATTGCATCTACCTACGGCTAGATCAGCTGCATGTGCCGCGGGACGGCGTGAGCACCAGCATCTAGTACACGGGGTCGAGTGTGTCGCTGGTACTAGTCGCTCTGGGGTCTAGACCACGCATGCATGGTAGAGGTCAAGTGGTCAGCAACAAGAACACTGTAAACCAGTTATGCTTGCAATGCAAGTCACAATAGAACTGCTATTAGCAATTCAATCGGTGACCACCTCCCCAAGACAGTGCTAGTAACACGCAGAGAGAAAGTGCTAGTACGCTCTCTCCTCTTTCTCTCTCTAGTCGATGGCCTTTACTGTTTAATACGTGACCACCGGTCAGCTTAAGAGTGTAAAACCATTTATCACGGAGTGGTACTTGTTTCGCACGAAAGTCGCAGGAATATAGCGGAGGAGATTGAAACGGGAAAGGAACAAAATACTACAAAGAGTGTGGCTAGGTATCAGTCGACTGATATTTAACAAAGTCTCAGTCAAGTGACATAACATGTAAAAAAGAAAAAACTGAAAATTTTACACGAATCTTAATGTAAAATCTTACAGATATAACATCGATTGAGACTTTGCTAAGTCTTAGTCGACTGAGACTTAGCAAGACTGTACTACAAAGTCTGAGAAAATTTGTCAACTCAGCGTTGGACTCTTAACTGCTAAACATAGGCAGAGAGCGACCCTTAATTTTTGGCACGCCAAGACTTAATTTCCAACAGCTTATAGTACACCCAGTCGACAACGCCTAGAGCATGCACTGTCTCGGCGCTGTGTTCTCCTGTCTCCGTCGAGCCAACTCGCCGTATCTACTCCGTATCTGTTAACTCGATCGGAGATCAATCCTGACCCGGAAAACGGCGAGTGGAAACACCATCACCGCCATTACTGCCCCGGGAAAAACCCAAGTACGTAGTACCTTGCTTCGACGGTTTAAAAACGTGCCGCCTGCACCCAGCGCGTCGTGCTCCCGTTGACACGTACGTACATGTCGATGGAAACTGCGACGTAGGGTTTAATTTCGAGTTGCTGTCAAAATAAGGACGTGCAGCTCGCCCGCTAACACACACAGGCGCATTGAGATGATAGGCATCGAGCCCTTTCCAGAAACAGCACATTGAATGTGATGAGACAACTACTACTATACTGGTACATGCGACCCTTCCTCGTGCACCCGTAACCCGTTGATAATAGTGTTTTGTTGCTGGTCACTGTTCCAGGTCATTAGTGACAGACAGACGAGCGCATGCTGATTGCATCTACCTACGGCTAGATCAGCTGCATGTGTCGCGTGAGCAACAGCATATCCACGGGCACGACTGTGTCGCCGGTACTACTTGCTCCGCGTCTGGGCCATGCATGCATGCATGGTTTTGCTGCTGGTTAAGGTCAACTGGTCAGCAACGAGAACACTGTAAACCAGTTATGTTTGTGGTACGAGTCAGAAGAGAACCGCTGTTAGCAAGTCAATCCACGACCACATGTCCACGTGCCTAAGACAGCGTCACGAGACGAGTGCGGCGCGTAAAACACACAGAGAGAAAGTGCTAGCACGCTCTCTCCTCTATCCCTCTCTGTCCGAAATGATGTCTACTAGCTTAGGGGGAGTCCGCATCAGCATTCAAGAGCTAACAACGCCCCGAGCAAACCGCGCACGGCACAAAGGTGGCCGGCCGGAGATCCAAGCCGCTCCGCACGCGACAGGTGTGTGTACGTCGCTTCGTACCACGTCGTCCAGATTTCCCACGCCACCACGCAACTTACTATCCCACGACCACCGCTCCTCCTCGCGGCTCACACGCCCAGATTTCCCTGACAGTGGTTAGTAGTTAAGCCCCCGACCGGGCTCTGGCTAAGCGAATTGAAGCAAAGCTAGATAGATCCGGTTTGTTGAGACTTCCGAGAGGTAGGTTAGGTCGGGTGGTCGTCGTCCCGCGCAATCCACACCTCCACGCAACTCTGCATGCAAGCGCGCCAACGCGGTGGGTGCAGTCCGCTTACCTGAATCGGCGACGGCGCCCGCGGTCAAGCCAACGCTGCCCACCGCCCCCGGCGACCCGGTCACCCGGAGCCGGACACCCCCCTATATCCCCCGCGCATGCGCCCGCTTCCTTCCTCGTCCGACCCCGACCTCTCGTACTCCCACGGTCACACGTACAAGGTGCACCAGATCAGCTAGCTCTGCAGTAAGATCATCGAAGGCCGACGCATGGTGACCATGCCGTCGTCGGTGGTGGCGGAGCTGGAGGGCACGCTGCTGCGCGACGCCTGCACCTTCCCCTACTTCATGCTCGTGGCGTTCGAGGCGTCCGGGCTGCCGCGCTTCGCCGCGCTGCTGGCGCTCTGGCCGGCGCTGCGCCTGCTGGAGCTGCTGCTGGGCCGGAGCGGCCTGGCGCTGCGCTGCGCCGCGTTCGTGGCCACGGCCGGGGTGCCGCGGGCGGAGCTGGAGGCCGTGGCGCGCGCCGTGCTGCCCAAGTTCATGGCTGACGACGTCGACCCCGCCGCGTGGGCGGCCTTCGGGGCCTGCGAGGGGCGGCGCGTCGTCGTCACCCGCATGCCCCGCGTCATGGTGGAGTGGTTCGCCAGGGAGCACCTCGGCGCGCACGACGTCGTCGGCTGCGACCTCGAGTACAGCCGGCTCAGGCGATGCACCGGGTTCCTCAAGGGCGGCGGCGACGAGGCCGTCACCGACCGCGTGCGTGTCCTGTTCCGAGACGGTGACCGGCCGGACCTCGGTCTGGGCCGGTCGGAAATGGCACGATCGTTCTTGCCCTTCTGCAAGGTTGGCTATGCTTTCTACAAAGTTCTTACTGTACATCTTTCATGAAAAAGTATTTTTTTTTCATGAAAAAGTATTACTACTTTCTTCTTTCCGTTTTTGGACTCATCTCACAAACCACAAAACACATTAATTAAGGAGAACATAACTAAGTGCTAGACAACATATTAATGTTGCATGTATGGCCATCCTACTCTTTTGTGCATTGGTTGATTTTACATTTCCAGGACAATGGCAGAATTTAATGCAAAAATACCTATATTTGCCTATTTCAAGGACAATGAGCCTGACAAATGAGATACTCTGCTTTTTTAACGAGCCTATCAAACCGAAAAGAGAGGGAGTCTTTTGAATTTCTTTTGGAAATTCTGAAAATTTTGGCGAGTTCCGTTTATTTTAGATTTTTTTTTTCTGTTTTTCTAAGAATAATTTGGTTCGTTTTTCATGGGCTTTGGGGAGCTCAACTTCGGTTGAACCACTCCTGGCAGACTACAAACCTTTGGTGCATTTTTCTTGTAAAAGCATTCTATTAATTTTAGAAAATCAATTCACTTATTACTTTTATCTTCATGAAAACTATAGGTTTGATTTTTTCCACTTTGCTTCTTCATTTTTAGTTGAAGCCCTGCACTACAGTACATATTCACAGTTGTAGTGAGCATGGGTAACTTTTTTTTCTTCCAAGAGATGAGTAACCTACATGACATCTCAATACGTCATGTGCATGTATGCAGGAGCAGCTCCAGCCGCCGTTGTCCGTGGACGACGACGACGACGACGTGGCGAGGCGACCGAAGTGCCCTCCGTTTCGGCCGGTCATCTTCCACGACGGTCGGCTGGTGCGCCGGCCGACGGCTCTCATGTCCATCGCCATCCTCCTCTGGATCCCCCTCGGCGTCCTCCTCGCCGTCGTCCGCATCACCCTCGGCCTCGTCCTCCCCATCCAGGCCCTCCCCTACGTCGCCCCCTTCGTCGGCGGCGCCGTCATCACGCGCGGCCGACCCCCCGCCCCGACGACCGGCATCAACGGCTCGCCCACGGGCGTCCTCTTCGTCTGCACGCACCGCACGCTCATGGACCCGGTGGCGCTCGCGTTCGTGCTCGGCCGGCGCGTGGCCGCCGTGACCTACTCCCTCTCCCGGCTCTCGGAGATCCTGTCGCCGATCCCGACGGTGCGGCTGACGCGCGACCGCGACACGGACGCGGCGCGGATGCGGGCGGAGCTGGCGCGGGGCGACGTGGCGGTGTGCCCCGAGGGCACGACGTGCCGGGAGCCCTTCCTGCTCCGGTTCTCGGCGCTGTTCGCGGAGCTGAGCGACCGGATCGTGCCGGTGGCGACGAACTACCGCGTGGGCCTCTTCCACCCGACGACGGCGCGGGGGTGGAAGGCCATGGACCCCATCTTCTTCTTCATGAACCCGAGGCCGGTGTACGAGGTGACGTTCCTGAACCAGCTCCCCGCCGAGGCGACGTGCGCCGCCGGGAGGAGCCCCGTCGACGTCGCCAACTACGTGCAGAGGATACTCGCGGCCACGCTGGGGTTCGAGTGCACCACCTTCACCCGCAAGGACAAGTACCGGGTGCTCGCCGGCAACGACGGCATCGTCGGCGCCAAGCCCGCCGCGACGGCGGCGGCGGCGGCGACTAAGCCAGGATGGCAGCGCCGGGTCAAGGAGGTGCTCGGGTTCTTGCGCTTCACTAAGATCGATTAACCACCGGAACTAAGGCATGCATGTAGCCCAACCACTCAACCGGCTACATGCTGCTGTATATCTGCTAAAAAAACTGTAACATACAGACATTAGAAATTCACGTTAATCTACACGTTTGTTTTAGTTTTTTATTTTCAAAAAGAAAAGTGTTCAATTTTGGTGCTGTAAATCTTCAGACGAGCGTAGTGTCTGTAATTAATGAGCTTGAGTCGTTGGTAGTTTAGCAGTCCTCTGGTCTGCATTCTCTTACGTATCTCCATTTCATTTCTTACAGTGATGGGTTTGATTGAAATCGTTTGGTATTGGCTATTACTCCAGGTGAGAGGATTTTTTCCCTTCTGCAGTTGGGCGGTTGGATGCAGCTTTCAGCTGTTCCGTGCGCGAAAGAACGTCACGTGCTGTATTACTTTTGGAATAATAATTTTTGGTTCTGTACGGTTGTGAGGTCAGAGTGCTAATAAGAATAAGAAAGGAAAAAAAGGGAAAAAGGAATTGTCAAGAGTGGGATTTGAACCCACGCCCTTTCGGACCAGTACCTGAAACTGGCGCCTTAGACCAACTCGGCCATCTTGACTTCATGTCTAATTCGAACAAACAGTTGTAATGATGTACAACTTGAGAAACAGAACTCTCCTAGCATAATATGAAGGCACATAACGATCTTACACATCGCATGCACGGCAACATAAAAAAGGTTCCCCGTGTGCTCATTATCTCTGGTTGCGGGCAGGCGTGGCGTGTGCTTGGGCGACGCCGGCGGGGCCTACATGGCCGGCGACGAGATCTGCCCGAGGGGAAGGGGCGTGCGCGACCTCGACGGTGAGGGGGCAGCATCGGGTCGTCCATGGCGGCGAGGGACGGCCGGGGAGGAGTGGCCGGAGCTTCGGAGGGGGGGGGGGGCAATGGTGGCGGATGGTGCGGGAAGCGGGAAAGGGGCGCGGAAATGTCCCTCCCGCCAAATCTCGCGCCGGATGGGGGTTGAGCTCGGGTCAGCCTCCCAGCCTGTGAAGATAGAGGTTGGGGGAGAAGATTTACCGTGCCCCGCAAAATTTTCTGCGGGCCGGGGCGTTTTGCGGGGTCTGCTCGTGCAGATTTTTCGGCCCTGACCCGCAATTTGGCGGTTATTTTGCGGGCCGGGCGTTTTGCGGGTCTGCTAGAGTTGCTCTTAAGAAAATGAAACTCAAACAACATAGTCGGGGTGTAACCCTCGACACGTCATATCGGAACCTGAGTGTAGTGTTAAAAGGGAAGGGTCGGGTCATCACCCTGGTGGCACTTCGTATCTTGATATAGAAGCAGTGATAAGTGAGAAACAATCGGGCAGTCGCATCCTTAGTGGCGCGCTACATTGACGTTCGGGTATAGTGAAAATGAGAGGGTCTCCACAATTCGCAGTTGGCTCGACGTGTGTGAAGTGTAAGCAAGCTAGCCAAAACAAGTAGGATCCCATGGCTTGACCAACACTTTTCTTTAAGCATTTTTAGGGGTCGCCTTCTATTCCAATATTTTTTCTATAAAATAGCTTTCCCTAAAATATACTTGAAGTACAATTAGTTCTTCAAGATATGTTGGCAAGAATTACTAAAATCCACCTTTGGGATTAGATGCACTTTCATTTGGGCAAATATAGAACGCTTGCCTCCAGAAGCGCCACTGCGTAGTGAATGGATAAATCGTGGTGATATAATAACAAGTAAGGTTGAGACAGACCAAACTTGTCATGGAAGGAGTTTGTTAACCATGAAACTAGGAATGGACACAGGTGCATGAAAGTTACCTATCCACATCGGAACCACGAGACTTGGTTTCCAAATGAAGAGGATTTGTGACACGCAGGTGCGGAGGCGCCGACTCTATTTTTTTGCCTTTCGATTTTGAATCTTTTGAACCAGTCCATATTAAATTTTGTTTGCATATTCATGTTCATTGTGACGAGGGCTTTGAAATAATATCACGCTTGAATACATTTTGACGAGTTTTTAAAACCTCACAAAGTTTCATCTGCTGAAACTTGATGCGACTGAACGACAAAATCCCCGAGTTTCAGAAACTACAACTTAAAACTTGGTGTGCCGTTATGCGGAATCCAACGACTTGGTGGATCGCAAAGCAATTGTTCGGCCGAGCACGGCTGCGCAAGTGTGTGCCCCTCCAAATTTTTGCCCTACTTGTTTGAGACCAAAAAACTTTGTTGTTGTTGTTGTTGTTGTTGAATGTTTGCTTTGTCTTTTGGTTATTATATCGGAGTGCTTTTGTACTGTGATTTGGTTGATAGATCTGCCTGTGTTTGTATTGTGGTTTGGTTAATACTCTCCCTCTCAAAATATAATGTGTGTTAGATTTCTTTTCAAAGTTAATCTTGTAAAGTTTGACCAAGTTTATAGAAGAAAACGTCAACATCCGAAAAAGCACACTTTCGCCATATTTTTAATCCGGTGCACAAATGGCCAACGATATATCTTGAGCTAGTTTTGCCTTCACGCAAAGTTCAAACACCAAACTAATGCATACGTGCTTTGACATCCAGTCACTACGCACAATAACATTTTCTTTAGCAAAACAACGCACAATAACCTTTTTTTAGGCAATCAACGCACAATAACTTTATTATTTTAGACAATCAACCAACAATAACTAATCCCACAGAAAGGAGCAGCACTCTTAACCAACTTGTTCTTGGATGGTTCGGCGCCACTAGGGTTCAAGTCCTGTTACTTTTATCCTGAATTTATTTCAAGATTTCCGGCGATGCGCATTTTTTCGCGAGAAAATTTCCGATCCATTAATCTCAATTATGGTAGTACAACGAATACCAGAAATAATAGAAATTAAATCCAAATCCGTAAACTACCTAGCGACGACTATAAGCACTGAAGCGAGCCGAAGGCGCGCCGCCGTCATCGCCCCTCCATCGCCGGATGCGAATTCAATGGGAGGAGATGCTGACAGGAGTAGGCTGTGTGCATGTGTATTCATAAGGACGAGTGTATGTATGTATGTATGACTGCTTGCGTTTTTTACTATGTTAAAAAAAAGCAGCCCCAAAAACCAAAGCTGGCACTCAAATTCTGCCGTGCACACAATCAATAATCGCCACTTTCTGTCTGCACCACGTTCTTCACGCTGGGCAGCGAGCCGGCAGATCCTCCATGCTTTGCCCGCCGCCGCGCCTCTGACCTCTCCTCCTCCTCCCCGCCCAGCCGGTGCCGCCGCCGCTGCTTCCCGCGGAATAATAATAAAAAGTAGCCCCCGATAAAACGGGCCGGCCGCCTCCCTCGGCCCCGACCCGCACGCCACGCGGGACTCACCCACCCTCCCCTTCCCTCGCCCCTCCCTCCCTCTCCCTCCCTAGGATGCGCGCCTCCCCCCGCCTCCTCCGGCCGGAACCCTAGCCAGGCGTGCAGGCGCGCAGCAGGCGGGGCCCCCGCGCCGCGCCGCGCCGAGCCGATGGGGAGGCCGGGGTACCTGACGCTGCCCATCTTCGCGGTGCTCGCCGCGATCGGCTACGTCTACTACACCACGGTCTTCGTCGCCGTCGCCGGCTGGCTCGGCCTCTCCACGGCCGCCGGGGTCGCCAACGCCGCCGCCTTCACGGCCCTCGCCGCCGCCTGCCTCGCCACCTACTACGCCGCCGTCTCCCGGGACCCCGGCCGGGTGCCGCCCGCCTTCCTGCCCGACGTCGAGGGCGCCGAGACCCCCGTCCACGAGGTCAAGCGCAAGGTGCGTGCCCTCTGCTGCCCGTCGGGGAGTTTTGGATCTGTGGAGCGGAATGGTGCTCGGTTCTTGCAGAATTTCCCCTTCTTCTCGTGAAATTGGGCAAGTTTGCTTCGAATGCCGCGCCTCCCAGTTAGGCAAATGTGGTTTAATGCCCATTTGCCTCCTAGGATTGGATCATTTACGACCATCTATGCGTGTAATCTGTTCCATTCTGCCGATTTCAGCTCAAAGTTGCGACTGTTAAAGGAGGGACTTGATAGATACATAGATAATCTAGATTCGAATCTGAGTGTTGGCCCCTGGAACCTTCCACCGTGTGTGTGGATCCAGTCTAAGTTTGAAGGTTTGTCTAGATAATATTTTAAATTTCCATCGGGTTTGGAATCATGACCAAAAAAAAAGATATTGCAAGTTTCAAAGTGTTTTTT
>NC_057796.1:381988342-382018116 GCF_018294505.1 Triticum aestivum
TCAACAACCAAGCATGCCTCAAACGCACGTTCTGAAAGAGCAAGAAACAAACGGAACGAAAACGAAAAATTCAAGGCCTACAGCCTATTACATTTCAGGTTTCACCAATTCCCTCCTATCTGGAAACACTGACAGTTTCTAGTTCACAGACAGATGATCTGATATGCTAAGGAGCAGAGCCATTGCAGCAAGCATCAGTCAACATCCTCTTGTCTTCTGCAGCAAGCATCAGGCGAACCTCTTTGATCTGCTCCAGAAGCCCACCTTTCATCTTCTTGAGCGGTTGAGTTGGCGTGCCAGGCCAGTCGAGGGGAGATGCAGGGCTTGAGCTCGCCTGAATCGCTTTTTTTGTTGGTGAATCATCCGGCCTTGTGATGTCTGGACTCTGAAAGCCATTTTTGCGCATCCCAAAGGCAAACTTGGAGAGAGAAGAGGCATGAGTGGCACCTCCAGTGTCCATCAAGTCTCTTTTCATCCCGAAGTCAACTGGAGGGGAGTTTTGAGTATGCAGGATACCCAATCCAGTATCTTCTGCATTTTCTCGAGCGAATCCTTGGTGTACAGAATCATCCACCTCTTGAGGGTCCTCCAGATTAGCCACCAGATCTGTTTAGTGTCAGACCAGACAGCATTATCAAAAACATGCTTATTTCTAATTTTCCATAAGCTCCACAAGACACAAGCACAAAAAGCATTTAGCACTTCATGTTTCTTGTTAGCAGGCCAAAATTTGGCAATGGAAAGGTAGCTAGATCCTAATTCTGTGGAGAAGAGCAAAGAGACTTCACTCCAAATGTTTTTAGCAACCGCACAGCCAAAAAACAAGTGGTCTACAGTCTCCTGCTCAGAACAGAATAAACACTCTGGGTTCCTATCAATCCCCTTTTAAGTAAATTATTTTTAGTCATAAGTTTATTGTGTGCTAGAAGCCAGAGAAAAACTTGGATTCTAGGTGGCACAACAATAGACCAAACAGAGGGAATATAGACAGGTGTCACCCCTCTAAAGTTGATGATGGCATAGAGAGAGCTAGAAGAGTAAATTCCCTTAGATTCATACTGCCAGACCATAGCATCCTCATCTCCATTAAGAGCAGTCTCTTTTATAATTTGTTCAAGGCAGTACCATTCTTCCATCATAGTAGAGGTAAAAACCCTCCTAAAAGTAAGCTTAATGTTACTCCCATCCCAAACTTCTGAAATTGTCACACAATGTTGATGACAAATGGAGTATAAAGGCCAGAACTGGACAGAGAGTGGGGAGGTTCCAAACCAGATATCCTCCCAAAATCTAATTTTCCTCCCATTTCCTACTACCCATCTATAGCCGAACTTAAGAGCTTTAGCAGCCCACATAACTCCTTGCCAAAAGCTTGAGGAGGTTTGTGGCCTACAGGCAAATATATTAGGAGCATTTCTAATATATTTTTTGTCTATGATGGTTTTCCAGATCTTGCCCTCATATTGGGCATATCTCTTGACCCAACTGCCTAATAGACATAGGTTGAGATCCCTAATGTTAGGGACCCCAAGCCCACCATGTTCTTTCTTCATACAGACCAAGTGCCAATTGGCCAGATGAAGCTTTCTGTTCCCCTCAAAGTCACTCCATAGACAATGAGCTAGCTGACTATTAATTAAGTCTAGAGCCCATTTAGGAAACTTAAAGAAGGACAGTAGATACACAGGGATACTGGCCAAACAGGCCTTGATGAGGGTTAGTCTAGCAGAGTAGGACAGTAACTTCCCCCTCCAACCAGCCATCCTCTTCAAAATCTTATCAATGAGAGGTTGGATATCCTCTCTTCAAAGTGTTATCCATGGCCATTAAACCAAACAAGCACAAGCTATTGGCAAACTAAAGTGCCTCTAAATTCAGCAGCTGGCCTTGCTAATTTTTTATTAATGGTGGCCCTGGTGGGTATTGCGGTTAGATACCATGCAAAGCTTCCGATTTTATGCCTTGTTATCTTGCATTTTCCAAACTGAATGCGACGGTTGAATACTTGAATGCAGATAAATAGATAGCACTCTGCGTGAATATGGCTATTTGGCCTCTTCCCATGGTATACCCAAGTTTCCGTTTTCCCTTTATTAGTTTGTTTTGTGTCCATGGGTGTGTTTAACGGTAGACATCACTGTAAGTAGCTTATTCTGTCGCTGGGCCTACAAACATTTAAGCATAACAAACAAGAATATTGAGGTAGTCAACGCAAGATTTTTGGACCGCTGCTTCTTGAAGAAATTGAGCTCTAAGGTGACTTAAGCAAATTGCTTTGTGGTATTAAACGAAGAGTTTGCTGTCGGCAAGTAGCCTACTAAAGTAGTGATCTAAACGCTCTTATATTAGTTTACAGAGGGAGTACCAAAAATGGGGAAAATGAAAGGGAGATTAGCTTAGCATGGGAGTAAGGTCGAGGTGGGAGTAAATAAGCAAGGAAATCCCATTGTCTGATTTATTCTGGAGTAAATAAGCAGGGAAATCCCATTGTCTGATTTATTCTGGAGTACAATTCCGTGACAATAGCTGACAAAAATTAACTTCTCATTAGTTTCTTGTCTCAAAATACTCAATCTGTACTGTTTTTGCAGGGTGGTGATTTGAGATACTGCCAGAAATGTGGCCACTATAAGCCCCCACGCGCACACCATTGCCGTGTGTGCAAGAGATGTGTTCTGAAAATGGTGCTGGCTAGTACTAATTCTATGATGATCCTTCTATTTTATCTCCACTTTCACGTTTTCACTAACTTTTTATGTGCAGGACCATCACTGTATTTGGATTAATAACTGTGTTGGGCACGAAAACTACAAGATATTCTTGGTCTTTGTATTGTATGCTGTAATTGCAAGCTTCTATTCAATGGTAGTTCAGTTTCTTTGATTACTTTGGCAAATATGATTTCTTGGGGTGGTATAGCATTGAAAAGTATATTTTCCCATCTCAGATTCTAATTGTGGGGAGCGTCATTCACAGTGCTCCGAAAGATGAACAGTTAAGCAGTGATTCTTCTAGAACATTGATTGTAAGTACTCTTGCGTTGTTTTTTAGTTACCTAGCATGCTGCATGTTCATCTGAACTACTCACAAAAATATGAAACTTGCCAAATGGACAGATTATTTGTGGGATCATTCTTTGTCCATTAACTCTGGCGCTGTCGGTGCTCTTGGGCTGGCATATCCACCTCATATTACAGAATAAAACTACAATTGAGGTTTGTGACAACAAATTTCTCTTTTGATGTTGGGCAGCACTATCTTTATAGGAAATATTAAAAACACTTGTTATTGATGGTTGCAGTACCATGAAGGAGTTAGAGCAATGTGGTTGGCAGAAAAGGGTGGAGACCTTTATCATCATCCATATGACCTTGGTGTCTATGAGAATCTTATTTCGGTAAGAAGGCGAACTATTTTCTATTCACGACGAAAAAGACTAACAATTTTCTGAGCTGTTTAAATGTTTCACATATTAAGATATGAATGCGGAATGGGAATAGTTGATTTTCAGAGACAATGTTAATGGCAACAGCTTTATTGTCCATTTAAAGATATCCACAATTTTGATACTGACTCCAAAGCAGATTTTGCTATATACACCCCTCCACAAGTTTGCACATTTGTATATTCCAAAAAATTCCTTCCTACCCATATTAAATAATGTTTGCTAAATTCTCACATGTAGTTATGCCATGCTGTTGGTATGTGCGTTTCACATGTATCTTTATTTTGGTCTTGCACGTTAGGGTGTTGCCTTGTGACCATGAGGTCACAGGTTTGAGTCTTGGAAATAGCCTTTTGCAGAAATATAGGGAAAGTCTGCGTACAAAAAACCCAAAGTGGTCGGACCCTTCTCCGGACCCTACGCAAGAGGGAACTACGTGCTCGGGCTACCCTTTTTGCACATTAGGGTGTTATATAAAAGTTTTAACTCAAACTGTGGAAACAGGTAATCAGTGTAGTAGTTCACCTCCCTTCATTGCTTTCAACCAGAGTGGTGAAGTTAGTGCATTAAATTGAACAACGGCCCCGCTGCATGTACTCTACTCATAGTTAAGCACGTAGCACGTAGCACTACGCTTAGGATGTAGGCGGTCTGCTGTCAGGCCTGTGTGGTGCCAGTTACATGATGCGGGCTTGCGCGGTGCCGCTTCCCGAACTATAATCATGTTTGCTTGGTTGCTTTCTTAACCCTGGAAAGCATCGTGTGTTATATGTTCTGATGTTTCCGATTGTTTATCCACAGGTGCTTGGGCGTAGCATATTCTGCTGGCTCTGCCCAGTATCAGTCAATACAGGCAATGGCCTACGGTTCCGTGCATCATATGATATTTTACCATCTACACCGCCATGTGATTTACAAAAGATAGCATTACATTCACATTGAGGTACATAGTTGCTAATATGAGAAAGGGGATTGATATTCCTATTCAAGTGCCCAAAGTATACCATTTCTGAGCCATTTCGGATCGTAACAGGTTAGCGGATACTTCTTAAAACCCTCAAATGTAAGATATGAGAAAAGATGCCTCCGGATCCAGAAGTATTTCCACCTCTCCAGGGTTTCGTTTTGAGATGGTCGTATTTCCAGTATGAGGAAGATGACTGCTGCCTCAGCTCATAATCCGGTCTCAGCTGTGTTTGTACACAAAAAGCTTAACCCTTCGTGTTGTAAAGTAAATGTACATGCTGTGTTCGGAAGCAAAAGCATATCAAAGCAAATTTTGCTGAGATGCACGTCTGTTCAGAAGTAAATGTCACATGTGCTGTATACATCTGCAATTACATTATCAGACACGGAAATGTCATTGCTGTGCAGTAAAAATGACTCGGTCAGAAGAGTTGACATTTCATATCTTGTGTAAAAGCCAGGAGAAGATTGCTGTAATTATTTAGTGTTTTCAGTACGGCTGGTGCTGGGCAACATAGGCCATGTAGCATCCCCCAAAGCACAGTAGCCAATAAGCAATCTTCTTGCAGTCTGATGCTTCGTGCAGATTATTTTCTAGGTTACAACAGTCGGCACTCAGCAGCAAATGCAACTACTAATACATCAGTTGGGAGTAATCTATTTGCCCTTTCCTTTTCCCTTGCCCTTCTTGGCGTCAAGTTTGGCTTGCACACGAGCCGCTGCCGCGGCCTTTGCCTCCTCCCTCTTCTTCTTCTCTTCCTCTTTGGTGGCAGCAGCCAGCTCCCGCTGTTTCTTAAGCTCCCTATCAAAATTTATGCATAAAAAATCATGTACTTTTTAACAATCACAAGGATGCTACAAAATGGATAATAGACATGATACGTAGCTCTCAAGAATTCCAATATGATGTCCCACGCTGTTTAACATAATTATTGGGTACTAACTTCTGTATTAGAAAAAAAATGCCAAAACTGGCTTAACTGTACTACTGACCAAAAACACAGCAAAAGCTCCACTAACCCCATAGAAACAGAAAAAAAAGGGCAAAAACACTTGAAAATGGAGGATTAAAAAAGCTATGGTTGTCTAGAGATGTTATGGGGTGGACGAGCATTCAGAGGCCGAGTTCTGAACTCCTTAGCTCCCTGCCAAGTGCCAACCTCCACAGATCAGCTTCATTGAGGATTTTGTCGACCACCATCTGATTATTGGGTACTTGATGCGTTAAATATAAAAGAGGAAACACTTGGAGATGTCTTACTCTAGCCTGGCTTTCTCATCAGATACACTGCCCAGACTTGAACCTTTCCTTGGCTTGCAAGCAACTAATTCCACCTCAAAAATGAGTGTTGCACTGCAGAAACAAAGCAAACCTTGTTACAGAAACTTCTGGCCTCGGGATGCTTACAACTTCAGTCAATCAAGAGGTGAAATGGCAAACAAACTTCGCTGGTATCTCTGGCGGCGAGCCTGGACTTCCATACGCATATTCCGGCCTGCATGTTATTTTTGCAATCTCGCCAACCTTCAACATGCCGATACACCGTGCCATATTAGAAAGAAACTTTCGAGGCTATCAATTTGAGCAAGCAATTATAAACGTTCACATACTTTCATAGTTCTTAAGGCTATATCCCATGCTTTAATGACAGCTCCCTGGCCAACTTCAAATGAAAAAATAGAATTGTCTTCATGTGTGGTGTCAAAAACTTCGCCATTTTCAGCAAGTGTCCCTTCATAATGAACTGCACATAGAAAAGTGTACGAAGGCAAATGTTTAACCCAACATGGCAGATTAAGCAGTGATCCGTTTACTGTATTGCATAGAAAAGTGCATTGCCGTAATATTCAGGGGCAAAGTAGCCGAATGGAAAAACGTTGGAAGCACTTGAGAGAAAAAACTTCTACCATAACTTAAACCATGAGCAACCGCCCAGTCAAATATAAAATAAATTATTTATGGCTATATTTTACTCAGATCAGAGGGCTATGTATTGACTGCAGTACCATCAACCAATGGAAGGCTATCGGATGGGCTTATAGCATCATCCTTTGCTTTTCTGATCACCGTCTTAAGAACGCCTCCATCCCCTGTTAGATCAATGGTTTCTGCCATGACCTTGCTGTTGAACGGAGATTCTGAAAGCAAGAAAGAACAGAGCATTATTAGAGTGCTCTAGCAAAACCAAATTCGATCAAACTAATGGGCACAAGCACTTGAAAATGCATAACATAGTCAGTTCCTGCACTTGTCTAAATTCTTGCAATTAAATTTGAAGCCAATTTTAAAATCAAGGTTTCAGACTTCGGGTTGGCAGTGCGACAAAGGGCCCCAGAGACAATCGTCAATGAATTGAAGGTATATCGAACAACACTCAAGTAGACTCTATAACCGTTTTCCTCATCAAAACAAAAATGTAAAACACAGAGTACCAGTCTCACAAATAACCCAATTCCAACAGCTGAGTTACACAAAACAATTCCAATAAGTGGTAGCGCGGCCCTACTTAGCATGTCCTTAGGAGATCTTCTCCCGGTATGCATTTATGTAACCTATAAAAGTTACTTGTGCTGCCCCTCCCAGATCAACAACCTGCAGGCTTAAAGCCGAACCTAGAGGCAACTGCAATCTTCTTCAAGTAACTACCGCATGGCACAACCTGAACTGAGTCTGTGTTAAACTATTCGAGACCTAAAGGCCTCCACGGCAACAAAATCTACTACAGGTCCATGACAAAATCAGGCAAGGGAGGTAGAATTTACCTCGGGTCGGCGACGATTTGGAGAGAGGGCCGTGGCAGCGGGGGCGCCGGTGAGGACCTGCTGAACGGATGAGTGGGTATTGGGATTAGAAGGGGTGAGCGGAGAGGAGGAAGATGGATGCGGGCGGGCGGGCGGCACGTACCTTCACCGAGAGAAGGGGAGGGGAATTCAGAGTGGAGGGAGCGACGATGATAGACAGATCTGGATGGGACGAGGGGGAGGGGGAATCAGAGGATGGTTTCGCGTGATTTTTACCGGAGGATGCCCTCCGTTGATTCGATTCGGTCGCCACTACTACGGACTGTAGTATTCTCCTTCCAAAGAAAAAGAATAAAAAAACTTTTTGTGGGCATTAAAAAACCTTTGTTCCTTTATTAAAAAATAATGCAAAATTTTCTAGTTTTTTATGTTGTATAGACTCAATATCTTTTGTGCAAACTATAAAAAACTAATCATTCTCTTCGAAATATATCAAAAAACTAGATAGGTCAATTCCAAAAATCTAGGTTTTGGATTTCAATGTTAATTGTTGCCTGTCCAACAAGGCAGACCTACATGGCAGCACTCAAATATACTCCCTTCATCCCAAAATAAGTGACTCAACTTTATACTAGCCTTTAGTAGTACAAAGTCGAGTCACTTATTTTGGGACGGAGGGAGTATTAACCAGTCAGGAGCTATTGGGGATAAATCTTGTTGCCACCATGGTATCCAATATTGATATTGCTGACAACTTGAAATATCTGTTTTTAGAAAAGGAGGTTAAAACCCTTGAATTTTTAAAACTTGAAATATCTTGTGTTTATGAAAAACTTGAAATACCTTTTGCTTTAAAAAACTTGAGTTTTCAATATTATCTCCATAAAAGGATTCATGCGGTAGGTATTCATTACAAACTTAATCATGTGATATTTCGCAAAATAGCATGATCATTCTGACCCATGTAAAAAGAGTAGATGATAGTGCTACGATTTAAGTTTCAGATCCTAAATACAATAATAGTTTTCTCATTTTCATACAGGTCACAAATCGTCATATGATTCTACAAAATTTTACAAGGGTAAGTTTCAAACTCGATATCTACTAGTATATGAGTGATTTTCTAGATTTTTTTTCAAAATTTAGAAGCACATTGTTTGCTAAGTTTTAGAAAGTGGATAAATCAAAACCCATGATAATCTATAATTTTGTTTGTGGTTGTGCCTGAGTAACACTATATTTTTCTTAGAACGTTGACACGGTCGAGGGGGGTAGGGCTCAAAGACAGTAGAGGTGAGCGAATACTAGATTATCACTCATCAAATGTTGTACTTCACACTTTCCCTAAGACTGGCCACATATATAGTGTTGGATGTTCACTCAAAAATATTTTCATGAGTGTGATGAATGAAAATTATGATATTCATCTGTGTTCTTAGAGCATATACAACTGGACTGGGCAAATTTGACTCCATAAACGTCCACAGACGCATCGCCAGACAACTACTCATTTGTCCTCTCGGGCAACGACACCCCTCATATCCAAACTCTCAAAGCCATACACATCCATAATATAGCACAAATTCACCACCAACTCAATAATGTAACAATGCAAAATAAACCACAATTCAACATGCAAAATGAAATACGACAATGCATAGATAGGCGATACAAGAATGAAAGTTTCGCTCGCGACAGTAGCGGCCATGCTCTCTTTGCACATGTTGATCTCCTTATTCTTAGCCTAAAGCCACTTCTTGCTTTCCGGATCCAAGACGGTAGCATAAGCCAGCATGAACCTCGAATCCTCCGTGTCCCGAGCCAGCTGCACCTTCTCTTTCTCGAGCTGAATATTGACCCTAAAAGTCTTTGCCTTCTCGAGCTCCCATTCGACATACGCCTCATGCTTCTCCCTCTCAAGCTCTTATTATTGTTCACCCTCTCCCGATCCCAATCCATCATCTCCTTTTGCACATCTAAGAAGAGCTTGTACATCTTCTTCTTTTTCTCCTCCTTGGTGGAAAAAATGCTTGTCCATGTGGCGGATATTCTGCTCGTCACGGAGCCATGTGCGGTTCTACCCTTCTCCCACTTGTTTCCCATGATTTGACAGTTCCTCTTTGGCATGGTGGCTTGTCCCTCTTCTCCTCCACCTTCCTCATCTTCATCGTCCAATCCAATGGATTGTTGGGAGCTTGTGCCATCGTTTTTCTGCAACTTCTTTTTATTGTTCTTGAGGTCATTGACAAGTTGTTTCCACTTTGGTTTCCCATTCAATTTCAACCACAATAGCACAAAGTAAATGGCTTCCCCTCGGTTTGTCGCTACAAAGTGGCCGCCAACTCCATCTAGCAAACAAGAATCACTCGTGAGAATGGAGCAGACAAAGTTCGCAATGCAAATGATGACAAAACGAAGCAAGTGAACTTACATGACTATTGACTCCAATGCCACTTTGGTTTCGGCCAACCACAAAAGAATAGTGGCTGCAACTTGTTCACGCTCTCTTGGATGGTGGACCATCTATTTTGGAGTGGCCTCATTGTGGATAGTATGGATAGGGTTTGACTCCACATATTCCTTGCGTTCATGGTAATGCTCGTGGAGCTTTTTCCAATACTTGTTTCCCTTTTGCTCGATTGCATATATAGGGTCTATCCGTCTATGCTTGTGGCCAACCAAGCTTGACACAACAAAACATCCTTCAGACCTCTTGCTTTGGGTATATATGTTTTGTTAGGAGTGCCTGATGTTTGCCTAATATCATGCATAGGAGAGTGGGTATCCCGCAAGTCATAATACATAGACTCTTGACCGTCATTTATCATGTACTCCATGATAACCTCCTAAGAGATTATACAACAAAAATAAACTAATGGCATATGCAACAAAAAGATTCAATGGCATATGCAACAAACTGATTCAATGGCATATCCAACATTAATCCCTAAATTGATCTTATGACATACGCAACAAATGAATGAATCAATACAAAGTGGGGTAAAAAATGTACCATGTCATCCTCGCCCATTTTGTGGAACATGACCTGGGCAGCCCGCGCCTATTGGAGTTGCGGCGAGTCGTACACCATCTTTGGCGCATCATGTTGTGTCTAGCCATTCAGAATCGTTGTCCATTCAGATGGCGGAGCAGAGTCGGTCCCAAGCGGGGCGAATGGACACCTTCCTTCTCGAAGGTGTGGGTGAAGGAAATATGCCTTAGAGGCAATAATAAAGTTCTTATTTTATATTTCCTTATATCATGATAAATGTTTATTATCCATGCTAGAATTGTATTAACCGGAAACTTGATACATGTGTGGTTACATAGATAAAACACCTTGTCCCTAATAAGCCTCTACTAGACTAGCTCGTTAATCAAAGATGGTTAAGTCTCCAAACCATAGACATGTGTTGTCATCTGATGAACGGGATCACATCATTAGGAGAATGATGTGATGGACATGACCCATCCGTTAGCTTAGCATTTTGATCGTTCAGTTTTATTGCTATAGCTTTCTTCATGTCATATACATATTCCTTTCACTATGAGGAATACCATGTGTGCTATCCAACGTCACAACGTAACTGGGTGATTATAAAGATGCTCTACAGGTATCTCCGAAGGTGTTTTTTTGGGTTGGCATAGATCGAGATTAGGATTTGTCACTCTGAGTATCGAAGAGGTATCTCTGGGCCCTCTCGGTAATGCACATCATAATAAGCCTTGCAAGCAATGTGACTAATGAGTTAGTTATGGGATGATGTATTACGGAATGAGTAAAGAGACTTGCCGGTAATGATATTGAACTACGTATGAAGATACCGACGATCGAATCTCGGGCAAGTAACATACCGATGACAAAGGGAATAACATATGTTGTCATTACGGTTTGACCGATAAAGATCTTCGTAGAATATTTGGGAACCAATATGAGCATCCAGGTTCCGCTATTGGTTATTGACCGGAGAGGTGTCTTGGTCATGTCTACATAGTTCTCGAACCCGTAGGGTCCGCACGCTTAACGTTCAATGACGATTTTGTATTATATGAGTTATGTGATTTGGTGACCGAATGTTGTTCGGAGTCCCGGATGAGAACACGGACATGACGAGGAGTCTCGAAATGGCCGAGAGGTAAGATTCATATATAGGACGATAGTATTTGGACACCGGAAGTGTTCCGGGGGTACCGGGTACGTATCGGGTCACCAGAAGGGGTTCCGGGCTACCCCCGGCAAAGATATGGGCCTAATGGGCCAATAAGGGAAACAGAGCAGCCAGCATGGGCTGCTGCGCCCCCCTTGCTGGCCGAATAGGAAGGGGAAGGGAAAGGGGGAAGGGAGAAGGAAGGGGAGGCAATTCGGCCTCCCTCTTCCTTCCCTCCTCTCTCCCCTTTCCTTCCCTCTCCGGAAAAGATGGTAGGGGGGGCCGAATTGGACAAGGCCCCCAAGTAGGATTCCTCCTACTTGGGTCGCCCCATGGCTGTCCCCCTCCCCCTCCCACCTATATATATGTGGGGAGGGGGCGCCTAGAACACACAACAAACATTGTTAGCCGTGTGCGGCGCCCACCTCCACAGTTTACGCCTCCGGTCATATTGTCGTAGTGCTTAGGCGAAGCCCTGCGCGAATCACTTCACCATCATCGTCACCACGTCGTCGTGCTGACGAAACGCTCCCTCGACACTTTGCTGGATCAAGAGTTCGAGGGACGTCATCGAGCTGAACGTGTGCAGAACTCGGAGGTGCTGTACGTTCGGTTCTTGATCGGTCGGAACGAGAAGAAGTTCGACTACATCAACCGCGTTATCAAACGCTTCTGCTTTCGGTCTACGAGGGTACGTAGACACACTCCCCCCCTCTCATTGCTATGCATCTCCTAGATAGATCTTGCATGAGTGTAGGAAATTTTTGAAATTGCATGCTACATTTCCCAACAGTGGTATGAGAGCCAGGTCTATGCGTAGATGATATGCACGAGTAGAACACAAAGAGTCGTGGGTGGTGATCATCATACTCCTTACCACCAACGTCTTATTTTGATTCGGCGGTATTGTTGGATGAAGCGGCCCGGACCAACCTTACATGACCACGTTCATGAGACCGGTTCCACCGACAGACATGCAACTTTTTTGCATAAAGGTGGCTGGCGGGTGTCTGTTTCTCCAACTTTAGTTGAATCGGATTTGACTGCGGCCGGTCCTTGTTGAAGGTTAAAACAGCAAACTTGATAAATTATCGTTGTGGTTTTGATGCGTAGGTAAGAACGGTTCTTACTAGAAGCCCGTACCAGCCACGTAAAACTTGCAACAACAAAGTAGAGGACGTCTAACTTGTTTTTGCAGGGCATGTTGCGGTGTGATATGGTCAAGACATGATGTGATATACATTATTGTATGAGGATATCATGTTTTGTAGAAGTTATCGGCAACTGGCAGGAGCCTTATGGTTGTCGCTTTATTGTATGAAATGCAAACGCCATGTAATTGCTTTACTTTATCACTATGCGTTAGCGATAGTTGTAGAAGCAATAGTTAGCGAGACTACCACGACGCTACGATGGAGATCAAAGTGTCAAGCCGGTGATGATGGAGATCATGACAGTGCTTTGGAGACGGAGATCAAAGGCACAAGATGATGATGGCCATATCATGTCACATATTTTGATTGCATGTGATGTTTATCTTTTATGCATCTTATTTTGCTTAGTACGGCGGTAGCATTATAAGATGATCCCTCACAAAATTTCAAGGTATAAGTGTTCTCCCTAAGTATGCACCATTGCGACAGTTCGTCGTGCCGAGACACCACGTGATGATCGGGTGTGATAAGCTTTACGTTCACATACAACGGGTGCAAGACAGTTTTGCACATGCAGAATACTCGGGTTAAACTTGACGAGCCTAGCATGTACAGACATGGCCACGAAACACTGGAGACCTAAAGGTCGAACGTGAATCATATAGTAGATATGATGAACATAGAGATGTTCACCATTGAAAACTACTCCATCTCACATGATGATCGGACATGGTTTAGTTGACATGGATCACGTGATCATTTAGATAACTCGAGGAATGTCTATCTAAGTGGGAGTTCTTAAGTAATATGATTAATTGAACTTAATTTATCATGAACTTAGTCCAAATACTATTTGCATATCTATGTTGTAGATCAATAGCTTGCGATGTAGCTCCCCGTTTATTTTTGATATGTTCCTAGAGAAAAATAATTTGAAAGATGATAGTAGCAATGATGCGGACTGGGTCCGCGATCTGAGGATTATCCTCATTGCTGCACAGAAGAATTATGTCCTTGATGCACCGCTAGGTGACGAGCCTATTGCAGGAGCAGATGCAGACGTTATGAACGTTTGGCAAGCTCGGTATGATGACTACTTGATATTTTAGTGCACCATGCTTAAAGGCTTAGAACCGGGACTTCAAAACATTTTGAACGTCACGGAGCATATAAGATGTTCCGAGAGCTGAAATTGGTATTTCAGACTCATGCCCGAGTCGAGAGGTATGAGACCTCTGACAAGTACTTTGCCTACAAGATGGAGGAGAATAGCTCAACAAGTGAGCATGTGCTCAGAATGTCTGAGTACTACAATCGCTTGAATCCAATGGGAGTTAATCTTCCAGATAAGAAAGTGATTGACAGAGTTCTCTAGTCACTATCACCAAGTTACTGGAACTTCGTGATGAACTATAATATGCAAGGGATGACGGAAATGATTCCCGAGCTCTTCGTGATGCTGAAATCGATTAAGGTAGAAATCAAGAAAGAGCATCAAGTGTTGATGGTTAACAAGACCACTAGTTTCAAGAAAAGGGCAAAGGAAAAAAAAGGAACTTCAAGAAGAATGGCAAGCAAGTTGCCACTCTCGGGAAGAAGCCCAAAGCTGGACCCAAGCCTGAAACTGAGTGCTTCTACTGCACAGGGACTGGTCATTGGAAGCGGAAATGCCCCAAATACTTAGCGGATAAGAAGGATGGCAAAGTGAACAATGGTATATTTGATATACATGTTATTGTTGTGTACTTTACTAGTGTTCATAGTAACCCCAGGGTATTTGATACCGGTTAAGTGGCTAAGATTAGTAACTCGAAACAGGAGTTGCAAAATGAACAGAGACTAGTTAAGGGCAAGGTGATGATGTGTGTTGGAAGTGATTCCAAAGTTGATAAGGTCACCATCGCACACTCCCTCTACCTTCGGATTAATGTTGGACCTAAGTAAATGTTATTTGGTGTTTGCGTTGAGCATGAATATGATTGGATCATGTTTATTGCGATACGATTATTCATTTAAGTAAGAGAATAATTGCTATTCTGTTTACATGAATAAAACCTTCTATGGTCATACACCCAATGTAAATGGTTTATTGAATCTCGATCGTAGTGATACACATATTCATAATATTGATGCCAAAAGATGCAAAGTTGATAATGATAGTGCAACATATTTGTGGCACTGCCGTTTAGGTCATATTGGTGTAAAGCACATGAAGAAACTCCATGCGGATGAACTTTTGGAATCACTTGATTATGAATCATTTGATGCTTGCGAACCATGCCTCATGGGTAAGATGACTAAAACTCCGTTCTCCGGAATAATGGAGCAAGCTAATGACTTATTGGAAATAATGCATACCGATGTGTGTGGTCCGATGAGTGTTGAGGCACGCGGTTGGTATCGTTATTTTCTGACCTTCATAGATGATTTGAGCAGATATGGGTATATCTACTTGATGAAACACAAGTCTGAAACATTTTAAAAGTTTAAAGAATTTCAGAGTAAAGTGGAGAATCATCATAACAAAAAAATAAAGTTTCTACGATCTAATCGTGGAGGCGAATATTTGAGTTACAAGTTTGGCCTTCATTTAAAACAATGTGGAATAGTTTCACAACTCACGCCACCTGGAACACCACAGTGTAATGGTGTGTCCGAACGTCGTAACCGTACTTTATTAGATATGGTGCAATCTATGATATCTCTTACCGATTTACCACTATCGTTTTGGGGTTATGCATTAAAGACAGATGCATTCACGATAAATAGGGCACCGTCTAAATCCGTTGAGACGACACCGTATGAACTGTAGTTTGGCAAGAAATCTAAGCTGTCGTTTTTTAAAATTTGGGGTTGCGACACTTATGTCAAAAGGCTTCAGCCTGATAAGCTCGAACCCAAATCGGAGAAGTGCATCTTCATAAGATACCCTAAGGAAACAATTGTGTCGGTGCAACAGACCCCGGGCATGTTGCCTAACTGTGCACAGGCACAAGATCAAGATTGAAGCACCAGCTCAAGATAGGGATTGAAGAACGAAGATACTTGAAGAACCAACATGCAGCTCGGAGAGATCGAGATCGAGCCAAAGGAACAGGATATCGGCAAGAGAAGGGCCTCCCTTGCTGGGAAGGCGAGCCCAGCAAGGGGCCAGGCCACCACCAGAAGCAAGCGACCAAGACTCCCCGGCAGCACCTGCTGTCGGATGTGGGGTTCCGGCAAACCCTTAAGGTTCGAACACTGGGGTGCGCGTGGAGTCTTTCTCTCCTACCGATCTACGCCCTAGCTCGCTAAGATCTCGCGGACGAACTCGCAACACAGAGAGACACGAGATTTATACTGGTTCGGGCCACCGTTGTGGTGTAATACCCTACTCCAGTGTGGTGGTGGTGGATTGCCTCTTGGGCTGATGAAGAACAGTACAAGGGAGAGAACAGCCTCCTGAGGTTGAGGTGTTCTTGTGCTTGGTGACTTAGCGGGTGAGAGCTGGATGAACTGCTCCATCCCCCTACTGTGGTGGCTAGCTCTACTTATATAGGCCCTGGTCCTCTTCCCAAATATTGAGCGGAAAGGGAGCCAACAACGGCGGGCAAATTTGAAGGGGGACAGCTAGTACAAGCTATCCTGACAAAAGTGGTCTTCGCCTGCGAAAAGCTCAGGTGGTGACGCCGTCTTGGGCTCCACGATGACCTCCGTCTTGTCGTCCTTCTGGTCTTGGTCTCGTTGCACCGATATGGCAACCTTTGCCTGATCCCCCGGTACTCCTCGCATGCGCTGGCTTCCTTAGCACCAAAGAGGAAACAAGGACGCTGCGCGCGCTGGTGCCCGTCTGGTGCCCGCCAGGCGTCGATCGTCATGGCTCACGTCACGAGAGCCTCGTGAGGTTTGCCCCGCCTTGATATCTCCGCTCCTCGTGAGCCTGCCTGACTAGGACACTCCTGAGGAGGTCTTGCGTCGTTCGCCTCGCGAGGCTTGGCCCCTCGCGAGGGTCTTGGATGCCTTGTTGATGAAGATGGGCTGTACAGCCTGCTGGCTTAACCACGCCGCGGGCCGCAGGCAGGCAAGTCTGGGGACCCCCGTTCCCAGAACGCCGACAGTAGCCCCCGGGCCCAAGGTGCGCTCGGGCTTGGCTTCGTGGCGAAGCCAAGGGTCAAGTACGGAGCATCGCGGGCCCCAAAAGCTTGCGGTCTCGGTTGACGCGCGGCGGTTGATTGGACGTGGGCGTCCCCGCTTCCCCACACTGCCTCGACTTGACAAGTCCCTGCGACATGCAAGGAAAACCATCATTACCTGCGATCGTGGGAGGCGCCGGTTGGCCTTCTCTTGCTATAAATGGGGAGGGGGCGGAGCCCCCGTAGCCCATCTCTTCCTGGCTCGTTTGCTTCTTCCTCCTCGCTCCATTGCTTGTTGTGCCACCAATGGCGCCACGAAGGAAGTTCTCTGCCGCCGAGAAGGGAAAGGCCCCTCGCGAGGGGCCCGGCTCCCCGGCGCCCAAGCGCGGACGCGGCCGTCCGCGCAAGCACGCTGCGACCCCCGCCGTGGCCCACTGTCGTAGCAGCACCGCGGCATGCGGAGGGGGCCGTCCCAGCCATGGCGGTCCAGTTGACGAGGGGAGGCGTGCTATGGTGGCGCGGCCCCCCGTCCGCGCTTCCACACGGCGGAGGAGTCGCCGAAATTTGTCGTCTGGTCGGAGAACCCGGCCGGCAAGTGGCTCCAACTTCCGCGCTCCTTCGCCGGTGAACTGCCGGCCTCTGGTCCAGGCGGACTCTGGTTGCAGATGGATGGTTGCTGCAGCAGGGCCTCTTGGGTTGCGGTCGAGACTTCCGCCGTGGGCAACATAACCCTGGCCCGCGGCTGGCAGACATTCGCCCGTGCGCGCGTCCTGGGCAGGCGGTGCACCCTCCACTTCAAGTACGATGGTGGATCGACCCTCTATGTGAGGGTGTTTGGGGAAGATGGTCGCCGCGCCGGGTGCTGCCCCGAGGCAAACGACGGTGAGGAGGTGCTCGGCCTTGGTGACAGTCGCGACGAGGATGAGGCCGAGCCTGCCCTCGGCGGCGACCGTGTCTCGTCCAGCTACGGCGGCTCTTCCTCCGGCGACAGCTCCAGCAGTGGCGGCTACGACCAGCCGCCGTGCCCGCTTTGAAGGCGGCAGTGGGTCATCTCGTCGCCGCGCCTCCATGAAGCACGAGGAAGGATTCGGCTAGGCTCGGGGTGCCGCTAGGGGCCTGCCTCCGTGGATCGCTGCAACACTACTTTTGTTTTACTCTTTTTCCTGCATCAAGAATGAAACCAGTATGGGCCCAGGGGGGCGTGTACCGAACTATGGTTCTTCGGTTATTGCACTATGCGTGTTGTTCCCGTGCCATGTCGTTATTTTGCGCAAAGATAACTTAACCTGGTATATTCAGGATGCCCCTTGCTCGCGAGGTGTTTGTTTCCTTGTGTCCATCTCGCGTTGGTGTCCTGTATTTGCTCAGGGACTGCGAAAATTCGTTAGGAAGTGCGTTAAAAGATTTGCCGTTCACCCAGGCCCTGACCTGGCGCTTTGTATCACGGTACCCGAGGGGCACGGACTAGGAGAGGTGCGCCAGCTTTTGGACTCGAACGAGGATGGCTCGCGAGAAGGCAGAGAGGAGAAAAAATTCTCGCGAGGGCACCTGCCTAGCCCCCTCGTGAGGTATGCGAGAGAGAACACGAGAAAACCCGAGCCGGAAAAATGCAGTGAGAGGCGAGGGAATCAAATCAGCAAGGAACGCCAAAAGCAAACTTCGATTAAGGAAACGCGAGCCAACTACGGAAAGCAAATGAAAAGCCGCGTCCGGCACCTAATCTAGTCTTCAAGTCTTCTCACCGGCGTGGAGCTAAGTGCTGCCACTAGGTGTTGGCGGGAGCCCCGGGGCCTGAGGCCGGCGCTCCTGAGACTCCGGGGCGTGTACAACCCCAACTCATTATTACGTGAGAGTGTCACGGGCGGCGATTCTTCACAGGCACCGGGCCTTCATCACAGGCTCTGGGCCTTTCTTCACAGGCTCTGGGCCTTGCTTCATGGGTAGAACTTCCGGAGGTGCTGGATGTTCCAGGCGTTTTGGATAGGTACCCCGTCTTGTGTCTCCAGGCGCACGACGCCAGGCCTGGAGATGTGGACGACCTTGAACGGGCCCTCCCACATTGGTGAAAGCTTATGCAGCCCTTCCCTGGAGAGGACCCACCTCAGGACTAGGTCACCCGTCTCGAGTGTCCTGGAGCGGATGTTGCGGCAGTGGTATCGCCGCAGCGCTTGCTGGTACCTTGCCGCCCTCAGCGCAGCTTCGCGACGACGTTCCTCCTTGAGCACGAGATCGATCCCCCGCGTGGCGTCCTGCTGCGTTTCGTCGAACGCCAGGACCGTGCAGAGCGATGCTTGACCTCATGAGGAAGGACCGCTTCAGCTCCGTAGACGAGGAAGAATGGAGTCTCGCCCGTTGGCTTGGTGGCGGTGGTGTAGATGGACCACAACACGGACTGGAGCTCGTCGTGCCAGCCCCTGCTGCAGGCCTCCAGCTTCTTCTTGAAGGTCCTGGTCTTGAGGCCCCTCAGGACCTCCGCGTTAGCGCGTTCGGCCTGACCATTACTCCTGGGGTGGGCCACCGAAGCATAGCAGATCTGCGTTCCAAGGTTAGCACAATAGGTTTTGAAGAGGTTGCTAGTAAACTGCGAACCGTTATCTGTGATGATGCGGTTGGGGACCCCGAAGCGGCTCATTAGGCCCTTGATGAACTTGACAGCAGAGCCGGGTGGGATGGTACGGACGGCTTCCACTTCCGCCCACTTGGTGAACTTGTCGATGGCAACGTAGAGATTGCGGTAGCCCCCTGGCGCCCGAGGGAACGGGCCTAAGATGTCCAGCCCCCAGACCGCGAATGGCCATGTGAGCGGGATGGTTTGGAGGCCCTGAGCAGGCTGATGGATTTGCTTGGCGTGGAATTGGCAAGCTTCGCAGGACTTCACCAGCTCGGGTGCGTCGTTGAGTGCCGTAGGCCAGTAGGATCCACTGCGGAACACCTTGCCGACGAGGGTCCAAGACGAGTGGTATCCACAGTCCCCGCCGTGTATGTCTGTCGGAGTAAATAGCCACGGGTAGCCTAACCGACTGCCCCTGGCTCTTCAGAAAATTATCAGGCCATTTGGGCCTTCAAGCATTTCAAGCATTGGGTCGCCTTCCCTGGCCGGCTGCCTCTGAAGCCGACTCTCGGAAGGTGACCCAGCCTCAGCAACCTCCCCCCAGGATAACCACGGGGTGGCCGACTCCAGGAAGCCGGCCATAGAGGATGCCGACTTCCCAGAGCCGGCCACGAAGAACGCCGACTCCAAGAAGCCGGCCAAGACCGCAACCACCAAAACTACACCCACATAACGGTGACCAGACGGGGTGTGGCCACAGTGCGGCCCACTACCCCCGAAGCCCGAGGCAGGCATGGCCACAGGATGCCGTACGGGACGGCCATCTCCCGTCCGGCTCGGCACTGTAGCCATGCTGGCCTCAACGTCACCCACGACAGACGCCAGTACGGCCCACGGGCGGCGGGCCCCTTTAGCCAGAGAGAAAGGCGAAGGCGGCCCGGCCTCCCCCAGTCGGCCAAGGGCGTAGCCGGCCCCCAGAAGCCAGCTACCCCCTCCCTCGAAGCATGCGCCACATTAAGGAGACAAGACGAGGTAAGGCTACAGTGAGAGCCCTCGAGGCGGCACACTGTAGCCACACTTGCCTCGACGAAGCCCTCGTCGTCAGGGATGAGGCTACAGTAAGCAGCCGCCGACGAGACCCTAGGCGGTGGGGCCGGCCTGTCGACCAAGAGGCCGGTAGCCGGCGGGACCCACCAGTCGGCGGAGAAGCCGGCGAGCGTAGACACTGACGGCTGGGACCAGCGCCCAGCCGGATTACAATTGTACCCCCGGGGGGTAGGCCTATATAAACCCCCCGGGGCTCCCATGCAAAGGGTTGGCTTCTTAGCATTACACACACACCATAAAGAGAGAGAAGCAAGAGCTAGCCTTGTTCTTCTTCTCCCTTGAACCCAACAGCTCTAGGAGCATTTGTAGCTACTCTTTCTGATCTAGTGATCATGCGGAGACCCCGCAGAGCAGGACTAGGGGTGTTATCTCCTCGGAGAGCTCCGAACCTGGGTAAGATTCGCCGGCGTGCATGTCTTCGCCTCATCCCGTTTCCAGGCACCGGCGACGTCTTACTGGCACCCACTATGATAAGCCACCCGTTGGCATATGTCGCACCTACCACCCGACATTTGGCGCCCACCGTGGGGCCAGGTGCACCGTCGTCCGGAGACCTGTTCTGGACGGGAACCCTCTTCCTCCCCCGCGAGCGCAGCCAGCCTGCTGCGCCCGATGGCGTTTGCCTCGACGCGCTGCAAGGCGTCGATGACGCCTGCGCGGCGAGCTGCCTCGCCGATCTTCTCGGCGAGACTCGCATCTCCGACGAGCCTGCGTCTGACGCAGGCACGGACTACCCCGAGAGCCGCCTCGTCAGCCTCCTCGACCAACTTCACGTCTCTAGCGAGCCTGCTGCAGATGTGGAGTCGGTCGGCTCCACCGACCCGATGCTCGTCGACTCCGACACGGCATCGCTCGACGCATACCCCTCCGACGTGGTTGTCTTCGACGATCCTCTCCCTCGAGCTGACAGCGGCAGCAGCGCTGTCACCGAAGTGTTGGTCATCGGCCACGTCGACAACTCGGGCGAGAACGCCCACGACGCCCTGCAAGCGGCGATGCACGACCTCTCCGTCCCCATCCCGGCCGACGCCGAGACCCTGGAGGCACGTCGCCTCGCCCTCATCGCGGAGGACTAGAAGATAGCCTCCATGAGACGCCTCACCGAGGCCCACTCGCGCGAAGTCGACCGCGCCGCCGCCTAGCGGCCCGAGCCGAGCCGGCTTCGTTCAGAAGCGCGGCGCGGCTATCGCCAGCATGCTGGGGGCAGATCACCCCGTCTACGTCACCCCGCTCGAGAATCTACGAGCCGCTCAGGCGGCCGCAGAAGAGCTCAATGGGCTGGGAGCCGATGAGCTCCCCTACATGACAAGACGGATCCAGCAGCTGATCGACGCGGCTGCAGAACGGCACGAAGCCGGCGCCCGTGCTGATAGTCATCCCCCGCGCCGAGAGCACGCCGCGACGTCCCGCTCGCCAGAAGAAAGACAAGGAGCCGGCTGCTAGCCGCAGCCGGACTCGTATCACCATCGAGCGCGACGCGGAAGGCCGCCCTCGAGCGCTCGAGCACCAAGGAAATCTGCCTCCTCCCCCGCCTCGAAGAGAAAGACGTCTCACCCCGCCGCCTATCACGCACCCGACTCTTGGCGACCGACTAGGCCGCCGAGAAGGAGTCGGCGAGAACGACGCCCGCCACCGGATCGACCGCCTTGCTCGATCCCTAGCTCTAGAAGAAGAAGACGCTGTCGGCCCGCCATGCTTTGGCCCCCGCATCCGCGACGAGCCCTTCCCCAAAGGGTTCTCGCTCCCCAGAGACACGCCCAAGTACAACGGCTCAGTGAAGCCGGAAGATTGGCTCATCGACTACTCCACTGCTGTCAGCATAGCCAACGGCAATCGGCGCGTAGCCGTGAAGTACGTCCCCCTCATGCTGCAAGGCACGGCGCGCACCTGGCTCAACAGCCTCAAGCCCTACAGCATCAACAGCTGGCTGGACTTCACGGAAGTCTTCGTCCGCAACTTCACCAGCACCTACAAGCGGCCTCCCAAGCCTCGCCAGCTCTCCCTATGCGTCCAAGGACCCAACGAGTCGACCCGCGACTACCTCACGCGGTGGGCCGAGCTCCGCAACTCCTGCGAGGGAGTACACGAGGTCCAGGCCATCGAATACTTCACCGCCGGGTGCCGAGAGGGCACCCTCCTCAAGCACCGACTCTTCTGCGACGAGCCGGCTACCCTTGACGAGTTGCTGGTCATCGCGGACAAGTACGCCACGGCCGACTCCTCGATGAAAACCGAGCTCCGAGTGGACGCCTCCGGGAAGGTGATTGCTCCGGCTCCCAAGATGCGGGCTGGCGACTCCAATCGGCGCCCTTACCAGAACGATCACAAGCGCAAGGCCCCCATGCCGACTTCCACCAGTCGGCAGGTGGCCACAGTTGAAGATGAGCAGCCCGAAGAGCGGCCCGCTCCCAAGAAGAAGGGTGGCAGGCCGGCTTGGCAGCCGGCTTTCTCTTACGAGCAGACTCTCGACGCCCCCTGCAAGTTCCACAGCGGCGCGAAGCCGTCCAACCACACGACCCGAAAATGCCACTGGCTCACACGTATCTCCAAGGGCGAAGGGTTGTTGCCGCCTCCGCCTCCCGGCCCGCCGCCTCCAGCCCCCCAGCAGCCGGCGGCTCGGCCGGCAGTCGGAGCCATCCAAGACGAGTTCCCTGAAGAGCACGCCGCCTACGTCGTCTTCACCAGCCAAGCCGATGACAAGCGTAGTCGGCGCCGTCAGCATCAAGAGGTCAACGCTGTCGCCTCTAGCGCTCCCAAGTTCATGCACTGGTCAGAGAAGCCAATCAGCTGGAGCCAGGCCGACCACCCAGAGGTGATGCCATCTCCTGGCTCCTATGCACTGGTCTTGGATGTCACCCTCGCGATAGAGAGGCGAGCTGCCCGATTCTCCCGCGTCCTGATAGACGGCGGAAGCAGTATCAATATAGTGTACCGCGATACCATGGAGAAGCTGAACATCAAGGCGAAGCAACTTATGCCAAGCCGAACCGTGTTCCATGGTATCGTCCCCGGCTTGTCGTGCTCCCCAATCGACAAGATTAAAATGGATGTTCTCTTCGGAGACAAAGATCATTTTCGCCGAGAAGCGATCTGGTTCGAAGAAGTGGATCTGGAGAGCCCCTACCATGCTTTGCTTGGCCGACCTGCTCTGGCCAAGTTCATGGCTGTGCCCCACTACGCCTACCTGAAGATGAAGATGCCGAGCTCGAAGGGGATCATCACGGTAGCCGGCGATTACAAGAAGTCCGTCGAGTGTGCCATGGCCAGTAGCCGGCTGGCCGAGTCCCTCGTAGTGGCAGAAGAGAAGAAGATGCTGGAGCGGGTTGTGGCCATGGCCGGCAAGCAGCCGGCCCTGTCCCCCAACCCCAAAGATTGTGATGCGCAGGGCTCCTTCCAGCCTGCCAAAGAGACGAAGAAGATACCTCTGGACCCGGAGAATCCAGAGAGGTTCGTTGTCATTGGGGCGAATTTGGATAGTAAATAGGAAGGCGAGCTCGTCGACTTCCTCCGTGAGAATCGAGACATTTTCGCATGGTCCCCAAAGGACATGCCGGGTGTCTCGAAGGATTTCGCCGAGCACAAATTACATGTCCGAGCTGATGCGAAGCCGGTCAAGCAGCCCCTCCGCCGACTGTCAGAAGAGAAGCGAAGAATCGTGGGAGAAGAGATAGCCCGGCTCCTTGCCGCTGGCTTTATTATGGAAGTGTTTTTTCCAGAGTGGCTTGCCAACCCAGTTCTGGTATTGAAGAAGAATAACAAGTGGCGTATGTGTATAGACTACACCAGCCTGAACAAGGCCTGCCCCAAGGATCCGTTTGCTCTGCCACGGATTGACCAAGTGATAGACTCCACAGCCGGATGCGAGCTGTTAAGTTTTTTGGATGCCTACTCAGGGTACCATCAGATCAAGTTGGACCCATTTGACCGCCTGAAGACTGCCTTCATCACACCATTTGGAGCTTTCTGCTACCTGACTATGACATTCGGCTTGAGGAATGCCGGTGCCACTTTTCAGCGTTGCATGCAGAAATGCCTCCTGAAACAACTCGGCAAAAATGCCCACGTCTATGTAGACGATATTGTGGTGAAGACAGAGAAGCGCGGCACCCTGCTGGAAGACCTCAAAGAAACATTCGCCAACTTGCGCCGATTCCAAATCAAGCTCAACCCCGAGAAGTGCGTGTTCGGAGTACCAGCCGGCCAGCTGCTAGGCTTCCTGGTCTCCGAACGCGGCATCGAGTGCAACCCCGTGAAGATCAAGGCCATCGAGAGGATGGAGATTCCCACCAAATTGCGAGATGTGCAGAAGTTCACCGGGTGCTTGGCCTCCCTGAATCGCTTTATCAGCCGACTAGGAGAGAAGGCTCTCCCCCTGTACCGACTCATGAAGAAGTCCACTCACTTCGAGTGGAATGACCAAGCCGACCAAGCCTTTCATGAGTTGAAGAAAATGCTGACCACTCCGCCTATCCTGGCAGCGCCGACTGAAAAGGAGCCCATGCTCCTCTACATCGCCGCGACTAGCCGAGTGGTCAGTACTGTTGTTGTGGTCCAGCGCCCGGAAGAAGGCCGAGCCCAGCTAGTCCAGAGGCCGGTGTACTATCTAAGCGAAGTGCTATCCAGCTCAAAGCAGAACTACCTGCACTACCAGAAGATGTGCTATGGGGTGTACTTCGCCGCCAAGAAGCTGAAGCCCTATTTCCAAGAGCATCCCATCACGGTCGTGTGCACCGCCCCGCTCGCCGAGATCATAGGCAGCCGGGATGCATCCGGCCGGGTGGCTAAATGGGCCATTGCACTAGCGCCATACACGATCTTCTACCAGCCCCGCACCGCCATCAAGTCCCAAGCATTGGCCGACTTCCTCGTCGACTGGGCCGAGACCCAGTACCTACCGCCGGCTCCCGATTCTACCCATTGGCGAATGCACTTTGACGGGTCCAAGATGCGCACCGGCTTGGGAGCCGGCATCGTCCTCACCTCTCCCAAAGGCGACAAGCTCAAATACACGCTGCAGATCCACTTCGCTGCCTCCAACAACGTGGCCGAGTACGAGGCGCTCGTACACGGGCTCCGGCTAGCCAAAGAGCTCGACATACGCCGGATCCTGTGTTACGACGACTCAGACTTGGTGGTCCAGCAGTCGTCTGGCGACTGGGACGCCAAGGACGCGAACATGGCGAGCTATCGATTCGTCGTCCAGCAGATCAGCGGATACTTCGAAGGGTGCAAATTCCTTCACGTGCCAAGGGCCGACAACGACCAAGCAGATGCCCTAGCACGGATCGGCTCCACCCGACAAGCCATACCGACTGGCATCTCCCTCCAGCGCCTCCTCAAGCCGCCCGTCAAGCCGTCTCCAGAGTCGGAGTCTATCTTCGTACCGCCTGCGCCAGATGCAGCCGGATCCGACTGGAGGAACCCCGCAGGCGGCACGGGGACTTCGACAACTGGCCCGGGGACTGCCGTAGTCGCACCCGGCCCGGGGACCTCGGAACCCGGCCCAGGGACTGCGGCAGTCGGCCCGGGGACTGCAGCAGCGCAAGAAGCGGTGGCCGATTCCAATTCCACGCCACCCAACCCACCCACTCGAGTCATGGTGGCTACACTAACAGAAGAAGAAGTCACAGCTGCATCATGGGCCCAGCCCATCCTCAAGTTTCTAGTCAGCAGAGAGCTGCCGGCTGATGAGATCTCAGCAAGACTAGTGCAACGACGAGCCGGAGCATATGCAATAATCAACAGAGAGCTTGTGAAGCGCAGCGTCACTGGAGTCTTCCAGCGTTGTGTCGAGCCAGAAAAAGGAGTGGCAATCGTCAAAGATATCCACCAAGGCGAATGCGGCCACCACGCAGCCTCAAGATCACTTGTGGCCAAGGCTTTCCGCCATGGTTTCTTTTGGCCGACTGCCTTGAAAGATGCCAAAGAGATAGTCAAGAGCTGCAGAGGATGCCAAGTCTTCAGTTCCAAGAAACACCTGCCGGCTTCTGCACTCAAGACCATTCCCCTCACCTGGCCCTTTACCGTCTGGGGACTGGACATGGTGGGCCCTTTCAAGACAGCCCGCGGCGGCCTGACACATCTACTTGTCGCCGTGGACAAGTTCACAAAGTGGATCGAAGCGAAGCCGGTCAAGAAGCTGAACGGGCCGACTGCCGTGACATTCATCACTGACATCACTACTCGGTACGGCGTGCCGCACAGCATCATCACCGACAATGGCACAAACTTTGCCAAAGGAGCACTGGCACCTTTCCGCGCGACACAGGGCATCCGACTGGACTTAGCGTCCGTTGCCCACCCGCAGTCAAACGGCCAGGTCGAGCGAGCAAATGGACTCATCCTCTCCGGCATCAAGCCCCGACTGGTTGTGCCACTGGAGCGCTCGGCCGGCTGCTGGCTTGACGAGCTGCCGGCTGTCCTCTGGAGTCTGCGCACTACACCCAACAAGTCAACCGGCTTTACTCCATTCTTCCTTGTACATGGTGCCGAGGTTGTCATCCCAACAGACATCGAGTTCGACTCGCCTCGGGTCACCATGTACACGGAGGCGGTGGCCAAGGAAGCAAGAGAAGACGGCGTCGACCTACTAGAAGAAGGCTGGCTGTTAGCACTCAGCCGGTCCGCCATCTACCAGCAAGGGCTGCGCCGCTACCACAACCGCAAGGTCAAGCCAAGATCCTTCCAAGAGGGCGACCTTGTGCTCCGACTGATCCAGCGAACAGCCGGCCAGCACAAGCTCTCGGCCCCTTGGGAAGGCCCCTTCATCATCAGCAAGGCACTAGGCAACGACTCCTACTACTTGATTGACGCGCAAAAACCAAGAGCACGCAAAAGAGATGACTCCGGCAAGGAGTCGGAGCGACCATGAAACGCGAACCTCCTGAGAAGATTTTACAGTTGAAAGCAGTATGTACCATGCTACCCTTTTGTATCAAGTACGAACCAACAGGCCCCCCGAACAGTACTCGGGGACTGCCTTCATTTATCTATGAATGACGAGTGTCATATCCATGAATGTATTATTACATTTGATTTCTTGTCTGGCACCGAGTTCGACTAGTCGGCCCGGGGACTGGCCGCCTTGAGCTATATTAAAAGTTCTACCTGAAGTCAGACAAGTAGTGTGCCGGCTCCCGAGTCCTCTCTTGTTGAAAGTTGCAGCTCGAAGAACCGACTGTCCGACTAGCAAGAGACAAGGCAGAAAGGATGCCCACACGAAAAACGGCTAAGGACCAACGAACTTATATAGCAAAAAGACGGCCTCCAACCACGCTTGCCGGCTGTCAGAACAGCCGGCTGGCCGGCTTCCTAAACACTTAGCTCTAATCCAACAAAGCTAGAGTACTTGCCCTCCCAATTGGCCAAGCACTTCTCCAGCAACAGATTGCAGCGCAACTGTCTGTCTGGGGAGGCGGCAACCAAGGGAGGGCGGCAAAGGAAACAACAGAAGGATGAAAAGCAAAGAACAAGGAAAAGCCAAATGCATGCATAAGTTATATATACATATAAAGCCCCCAACAGGCCGGCAATCGACATAGTTCGAATACACCCCAAGTGGGTGGAATTGTGCAGACTTAACAGAATATTGTTCCAAAAATGACAAGACAGGAAAACAAAAGATAGCAGACTAAGGCGCGGTGCGGGAGCCAGGCTGGTCAGTGGAGATGGCGTCGCCGGCTGAAGGAGTGGCCGGCTGGCGTGTCTCGGCTTGGTCACCACCCGTGGCAGGCGACGCACCCGCGCGTGACGTGGTGCTGGAGGCGCGGTCAGGCTGGGGCTGGTCGGCCGCTCCACCAGCCGGCTCGGCGTCTTCACCTTCCTCCTCTTCGCCCTCGTCGCTGGAGTCGATCTCCTCCGCCGAGTCTTCACCGTCTGCCGGGTTTAGCCCGAACCACTCCTCCGGCTGGGCGACACCGTTGTCATCTACCTCAGGGGCGAAGACGCTGGTGCCGGTGTAGTCGGCGATCCCCGAAGCCCGCCGGATGATAGCCGGCCGCGCCGGCTCCAGCTCCGTGTCGGCTTGCTGCCGCCAGGTAGCCAGCTAGTCCAGACTCAGGCCGGGGTACCAGGCCTTGACGAACTCCAGCGCCCGCCTGGCGCCGGACTGAGCTGCCGAGGCCTTCCAGGCTTCAAAGCGACCTACCGCCACCTCCAGCCAGTCGGCAGTCCGACTGGGGGTGCGGGGAACCACTTCGCCGGGCCAGAGGGCGTCCAATACTTGCGCCCCAGCACGCTGAAGCCGGCGAAGCAGTCGGTGAGCCGGCTGGAGACGGGCCTGGATCGGCAAGAGCTGCTCCTCCAGCGAACGGCTAGCGCTTCGTGCAATCTCGAAGCCAGCCGGACTTCGCGCTTGGCGGCGGGCCTCGATGATCTGGTTGGCGGCGGTAGAATAGCCAGTGAAGTACTCTACGCAAGAAAGAAAGAGAATGAAGAGAAAACACCAAGTCAGAAAACGAGCCAAAAGCGGCAGACGACAAGAAATGACGAAAAACTAGGCGGCTTACCGTCAACCAGATCTTCGATCTGACCATAGCCATTGATCAGAGTCTGCCTTGCTTCAGCCCAGCCAGCCGCTTCTGTCTCGTACTCGGCCTGGAGGGCGGCTTCGCGGTCCTGCACCGCCTTCAGAGCCGCCTTGTGGCCCTCCTCCTGGTCGGCCAACCTCTTGGCCAGGCGGTCGCGTTCCTGCACCAAGGCGGCAAGCTCGGCCTCCTTGGCACGAAGGGCAGTCTGAGACTCTCCCAGCTGTGCCCTCAGACCGGCGTTGGCCGCTGCAGGGACGGCAGAAAAAGAAGAAACAATAAGAGAAAGTCGTCAAGGAAGATCCGACCCGACTGCTCAGCAGTCGGCCCGAATCTCGGGGACTACACCCAGTGGGTGCGCTGACGCGCCCCCACGTGAGATAAAGAACAAAGCACTTACCCCGGCTCTCAGTTAGGTCGGCGGTCTTCTGGGTCAGCTCCCGAGCCTGGGAGTTGAAGGCGGCCGCACGAAGATTGTGGTAGTCCTACAAGATAGGCAGAAGATCGAAGTAAGAAAAAGAACAGCAAAGCTAAATCCACTAAGAAGTTCCAAGCCGCCTGCTCAGCAGCCGACTCGGAACTCGGGGACTACACCCAGTTGGTGCGCTGACGCGCCCCCACGAAAGAAACCAAGATCAAGAAGAAGCAACATAAGAAGACTAACCCGGATGGCCGCCCGCGTCGCGGGGAATTCGTCGGTGTACTGCCTCAGCGCCATAGCCTGGGCCTGGAGCCGGGTCCGGACGTCCTGAGCGGCCACGTTCATCACGGTCTGTCCCTCCGCCCGGCGTCCACCCCGAGGTGGCGCTGGCCACCTCCACATCCTGAGCCGACGAGCTGGAGCCCGCGGCCGGCTGCGGCTCCGATGCCGCCTTCTGTGGCTCTGACGCAGCCTTCCCCGCGCGCCGGCTCGGCGGCATCCGGACCGCCAGCTCAGTCCTCGCGGCTGGCTCGCCCCCCGCCGACTGCGCAGGCGGCAGATCAGGCCGGCCGCCTTGAGCCGCCCTAGTCGGCGGGGTCGGCA
>NC_057796.1:382018364-382036870 GCF_018294505.1 Triticum aestivum
CCAGCCCTGGCTGGTCGCTGCCGGCTTCTTCTGGCGGGGGCTCCGGGGCCCCAGGCGCTGCGACGCGCAGTGGGGTGACCAACAAGGCCCCCTCCGCCGTCGCCGCAGCTGCAGCCTCCGCTTGGGCCTTGGCTGCGGCGTCGGCGCGCGCCTTCGCCGCCTCCTCCTCCTGCGCCGCCTGGGCGGCGGCCACCTTCCGTGCCTCCGCCTCCCGCGCCTCCCGCGCGTTCCGTTCCGTCGCCGCCTGAAGGTCGGCACGGGGGTCCACGCGGCGAGTGGTGCTCCCAGACCCCCTCGGCGACTCGATGACGGAGGCGGCAGCCGCCCGCTCGAGCGACAATGGAGCTCTGGTTGTTTGGAGAAAAAGACAAGGATTCAGGAACCACCAGAGAAAAGAAAGAAAAAAGAGTACATAAAGGAGTTTGAACTTACGCCGACACCGTCTGCGGTTGCTTCACCGTCTTGCGGAAGCGAGCCGCCTTCGCGGCCGCCTCCTCCCGCCTGGTCGCCGCCGCTTCGCCCCTGGGCTTCTTCGTCCGGCTGCCGAACAAACCCTGTGCGGCGCGACGCTTTTGCCCGCCGCCCCGAGCAGGCGGTGCAGCGGAGGAACCCGCGCTGCGGCCAGATGCCGGCTGACGGCGCGGGACGACTTCGGCCTCGTCGTCGTCCGGCCAGTCGTCGAAGGTGACTCCATGCCCGGAGTCGCCTGCTTCGCCGCCGCCTTGGCCACCACCCGGCTCGGTGTTGTCGTCCATAGCGGCCGCCCCCAAGTCGGGGTCCTCCAGATCGTGCTGCGTCCGGTCAGGGACGAATCGGCGCTCCGCGTCCGACCCGCCGGCAGGCCGAAGAAGAGGGCTCTATCGAGAACAAGCCGACTAGTCAGAGTCGGCCAAAAGGAACTCGGCGACAAAACTGAGAAAAGAGAAAGAGACAAGGAGAACATACCGTGGGCGGCGGATTGGCTCGGCTATATGGCTCCTTGCCGAATTGCCACTCTTCGGAGAGTTTGCATTTCGCGAGGTAGTTCACCATATAGGCCACCTCGTCGTGCGGCATGTCCTTGGTACACATCCGGCTCGGATCGAGCTGGCCGCTCATCTGACAGATCAGATGAGGGCGGCTCTGGAGCGGGAGTACCCGGCGCGTGACGAAGGCGGCCAGCAGGTCGGGCCCCGACAAGCCCTCCGACTGGGTCATCGCTCGCACTTGGGCGACGGCTGCGGATCCAGCCGGCGTCAGCGTCACGGCCCGGTAGGACCACTGGGGCCGCCTGCCCGCCGGTGGGCCGGCTACGTAAGCCGGCAGGTTGACGTAGTCGCCCTGCGGGGCGACGTTCCTGACGTAGAAGTACGACTTTTGCCATAACCTCACCGAGTGGATCAGCGTGATGACGGGGAAGGGGTTGTCGGCAGCCACCCTCCGCATCGCGATGAAGGCGCCAGTCTGAGCCGGCACGCCCTGCATGCGCGTGCCCAGCTTGGACTGGAAGAACTCCCCCCAGAGCTCGAGGGTAGGGAGGACGCCGAGGTAGCCTTCGCACAGGGTGACGAAGGCAGACAGCAGCACCACCGCGTTCGGGGTGAGGTGGTGCGGCTGGAGCTGGTAGAACTCGAGCCAAGAGCGGAAGAAGGCGCTCACGGGCAGGCCAATGCCGCGCAAGAAATGCGAGCGGAAGACCACCCGCTCGCCCTCCCGCGGCTCTGGCGTAAGCTCCTTCGCCGGTGCGAGATGGACCTCCACCTTGTCCGCGCCGGGCAGCCGCCGCGTCTTGCGGAGGAATTCGACGTGATCCTCGTGGACGTTGGAGCCGTCCCAATCCCCGCCGTACTGCTCCATGGCGGGAGGCATGGTGAAAACGAACGCGGCGGCGGAGGAATGAGTGGTGGAAGAGCGCAGCGGCGAGGCGCTGTTGCAAGAAAGGGCAGGAGGAAGAAGATGGTGGAAAGAGGAGGAGCGTGCGAGAGCCTGCCGCTCTCCCCCCTCCCCCTACTTATAGCTTCGCAGGGTGAAGCCGGGGAGGCCGGACGTGGGGTGAGACGTGGGATTAACTGCACCCACTCCCCCACGCCTCGCGGTTATTACGCCCTAAAGGCGTGCCGAAACTGCCGCAGGGAGGCGTGCGGGCGGTTTCGGGCTGCAGAGAATCCACGCCTGGGCCCAGGCGTGGGCGTGGCGGGCCCCCGCCCTGCGGCGACGTCCCGTCGCGCGCGTGGGCTGGCAGGCTTTTTAGCCTAGAGAGGCCACGTGGTTCGCAGGCGGCAAGTGGCCGGCCCGCGGCCCGGTGCACGCGCGAGCTCCCGCCCTCCGACTACGAAATTTTTGGCCAAGACGACGCGCCTAACCAAAGCCGGCTCCCAGCTGCCGGCTTGTCAAGATAGGAAGCTGACCGAGCTTCTCGACTTCTACCCAACCTCGAAGCCCAATCAGCTTCGGGGACTACTGTCGGAGTAAATAGCCACGGGTAGCCTAACCGACTGCCCCTGGCTCTTCAGAAAATTATCAAGCCATTTGGACCTTCAAGCATTTCAAGCATTGGGCCGCCTTCCCTGGCCGGCTGCCTCTGAAGCCGACTCTCGGAAGGCGACCCAGCCTCAGCAACCTCCCCCCAGGATAACCATGGGGTGGCCGACTCCAGGAAGCCGGCCATAGAGGATGCCGACTTCCCAGAACCGGCCACGAAGAACGCCGACTCCAAGAAGCCGGCCAAGACCGCAACCACCAAAACTACACCCACATAACGATGACCAGACGGGGTGTGGCCACAGTGCGGCCCACTACCCCCAAAGCCCGAGGCAGGCATGGCCACAGGATGCCGTACGGGACGGCCATCTCCCGTCCGGCTCGGCACTGTAGCCATGCTGGCCTCAACGTCACCCACGACAGACGCCAGTACGGCCCACGGGCGGCGGGCCCCTTTAGCCAGAGAGAAAGGCGAAGGCGGCCCGGCCTCCCCCAGTCGGCCAAGGGCGTAGCCGGCCCCCAGAAGCCGGCTACCCCCTCCCTCGAAGCATGTGCCACATTAAGGAGACAAGACGAGGTAAGGCTACAGTGAGAGCCCTCGAGGCGGCACACTGTAGCCACGCTTGCCTCGACGAAGCCCTCGTCATCAGGGATGAGGCTACAGTAAGCAGCCGCCGACAAGACCCTAGGCGGTGGGGCCGGCCTGTCGACCAAGAGGCCGGCAGCCGGCGGGACCCACCAGTCAGCGGGCCCCAACGGCCGGCGGAGAAGCCGGCGAGCGTAGACACTGACGGCTGGGACCAGCGCCCAGCCGGATTACAATTGTACCCCCGGAGGGTAGGCCTATATAAACCCCCCGGGGCACCCATGCAAAGGGTTGGCTTCTTAGCATTACACACACCATAGAGAGAGAGAAGCAAGAGCTAGCCTTGTTCTTCTTCTCCCTTGAACCCAACAGCTCTAGGAGCATTTGTAGCTACTCTTTCTGATCTAGTGATCATGCGGAGACCCCGCAGAGCAGGACTAGGGGTGTTATCTCCTCGGAGAGCCCCGAACCTGGGTAAGATTCGCCGGTGTGCATGTCTTCGCCTCATCCCGTTTCCAGGCACCGGCGACGTCTTATTGGCACCCACTATGATAAGCCACCCGTTGGCATATGTCGCACCTACCACCCGACAATGTCAATCAGCAACTCCCTTCCTTGATCACCGGAGATGCAGCGCAGCGTGACATCGTTCGACCGTTTTCTGTATAACTTGCCGTCTTGGATACAGTATGCCGTTGCTTGCCGGGCCACGCGCTCCGCATCCTCTTCCTTCTCCGGCAGCGTCCCGTGCGTCAGGTACTCCTTGAATTCCTTGGTCCAGCATTCCTCCTGGGGCTCGAGCGCCAAGAGCAGCCGAGCTCCTGAGGTCGGGCCACAGGCTGGGGCTCCCGTGGCCGGAGGCTGTGGGAGCTCCTCCCGAGGCTGAGTCGTGCTTGAAAGAGGTGGCGTAGCTGATGGCTTGAAGAGCCGCTCCTCAAAGACACCGGGCTCTTGCGGTTGCCGCTTGGATGCTCTCCTGGCAATGTCGTCGGCTTCCTTGTTGGTGCCCCGGGGCACGTGCCGCAGCTCTAGGCCCGAGAACTGTTTTTCCATCTTGTGCACCTCCGCGAGGTAGGCCTCCATATGCTCGTCCTTCGGCTCGTACACCTTGTTGGAGAAGTTGACGAGGAGTTGCGAGTCGCCTCTGACGGTAAGGCACTTCACCCCTAGAGCTGCCGCAGCCTTCAGGCCAGCTATGAGGCCTTCGTATTCTGCGATATTGTTGGAGACCTTCTCGCCATGCTAAAAGCAGAGTTGCAGGGCGTAGTAGAGCTTGTCCTGAGTGGGCGAGATGAGCACTGCTCCAGCCCCATGCCCTGGTGCGCGAAGGCGCCATCGAAATACATGACCCAGCCGTCTGGGGCCTCGCTCCCTGGTGAGGTGGATCGGTCTTCGCCTTCCTCAAGTGTCGGGGCATCCGTCCATTCTGCCACAAAGTCAGCAAGCGCAGCCCCCTTGATGACCCTGGTAGTGCTGAACTCCAACTGGAATGCTTGCAACTCGATGTTCCACTCAGCGACCCTTCCGGCTGAGTTAGGGCTCCTAAGCACCCTCTCCAATGGGTAGGCTGAGACGACCTTGATGGGGTGGCCCTGGAAGTAGTGTCGCAGCTTGCGTGATGCCACCAAGAGTGCGAGCAGGAGTTTCCGGGGCATGGGGTAGCGTGCCCTCGCGTCCCGCAGTACGGTGCTGACGAAGTACACCGAGTGTTCGACGAGGGCTGGCACACTGTCGAGGCTCGGGTCCTGCGGAGATCGGGGCATATCCTGAGGTGGAGGGTTCCTGAGACCTGACTGTCCTCAGGAGCTTCTGCGATGTTGCCCTGCTGAGCTTGGTCTTCCATCGCTGATGCCTTTGTTGCGCCTTCGTGACCCTGCGCCACTTCAGCTCCGGCTTGGCGCAGCGCGCCCTTGGCTTGGCGCTCCTCCCGAACCACCACCAGCGCCGCGCTGGTGGAGTACGGGGTGGCGGCAAGGTAGAGTACTAGAGGCTCGAGAGGCCGTGGTGCCACCATCACCGGGGGCTGGAGTCGACAATCTGGTCGATGCGTGGGAGTGGGAACGGATCTTGGGGGCAGGCTTTGTTAAGGTTGGTGAAGTCGATGCACATCTGTTCCTTCCCGCCTTTCTTCGGCACTACGACGGGGTTCGCCAGCCATTCGGGATATCGAACTTCTCGAATGCCGCCTGCCGCCTCCAGCTTGCGTGTCTCTTGGACGATGAAGGCCTGCTTCTCAGTGGACTGCCGTCTTGCTCCCTGCTTCACGGGGCGTATGTTGGGGCATACCCTTAGATGATGCTGGATCACCTCCCTCGGGACCCCTACCAGCTGATTGGGCTCCCACGCGAATATCTCCTTGTTCGCGCGCAAGAACCTCACCAAGGCTTCTTCTTGTCCCGGGTCAAGGCCGGCTCCTATGGTAAAGGTGGCTCCTGAAGACCCGTCCTCGTTGATCGACACCTGCTTGGTTTCCGCCTTGTCTTGGGTGAACAACTTCTTCTTCTTGGTAGGCACGGCCTCCTTGGCCTAGGGGGTACCGGCGTCGGCGGGCTGTGCTGCTGCCGCGGTCTTGAAGGCGAGCCTGAGCGCCGTCACGGCCTCCTTAGTGTCCCCCTTGATGGTGAGGACGCCCTTGCTCCCTGGCATCTTCATGAGGTTGTAGGCCAGGTGAGTCCCCTCCATGAACTGAGCGTGAGCCAGGTACCGAGGATGGCATTGTACGGGAGACCGATGCGGACGATGTCGAAGTCCACCAGCTCGGTGCGGTAGTTGTCGCGTGTGTCGAAGGTGACAGGGAGGCGGATCTGCCCCAGAGAGTGGGCAGCTCCACCACCCACTCCCGAGAAGGGCTTGCTGAGGCTGAGCCGCTCGAGCGGCACGTGAAGAAGGCTGAAGGCTTCTACGGAGAGCAAGTTGAGGCCGGCACCGCCGTCGATGAGGGTCTTGGTAACGGCCACGTTGCAGATGGTGGGCGTGTAGAGCATTGGGAGCATTCCGGAGCCGGCGGTGGAGTCGGGGTGGTCTTCTGAGCCGAAGGTGAGGTTGGCCTCTGGCGCAGCCCAACCCGGCGGAGCCCCCGGGCGCTTGGAGGTGGCCCCGATCTGACGGAGGAAAGGCTTGACGTGGCGGTCTGAAGGTGGTGCTTGAGAGCCGCCCAGCAGGGTCGCGACTGCGTGGTGCGCCGGCACCGCGTAGCGAGCAGTGAAGAGGTCGCGGAGTTCCCCCCAGGAGTCCACCGTGGATCCCGGGAGGTTGAGCAGCCAGGCGCGCGGCTCGCCGGCAAGGGCCATGGGGAACCAGTTGGCCATGATCTTGTCGTTGCCTCCGACTTCGAGGACAGCCTCCTCATACGCCAGCAGGAACGGAGTCGTGTCTGCCGCGCCGTCGTAACGCGGCGGCATCTCTGGCTTGAACTTGGTCGGCCACCGCACTCGCCGTAGGGCGGGGGCCAGAGCTCGATACTCAGACGCCCCGCTGTCGATGTCGGCCGCAGAGGTGGATGGCGGGGCACCTGCCAAGGGGGCGAAGTGCGGCGGCGCGGGGCGCAGGTTGGTGGAGTGGAGCTCTGGTGGACCCCTACCTGGCGCGCCAAATGTCGGATGTGGGGTTTCGGCAAACTCTTAAGATTCGAACACTGGGGTGCGCGCGAAGTCTTTATCTCCCAGTGATCTACGCCCTAGCTCGCTAAGATCTCGCGGACGAACTCGACGAACTCGCAACACAAAGAGACACGAGATTTATACTGGTTCGGGCCACCGTTGTGGTGTAATACCCTACTCTAGTGTGGTGGTGGTGGATTGCCTCTTGGGCTGATGAAGAACAACACAAGGGAGAGAACAGCCTCCTGAGGTTGAAGTGTTCTTGTGCTTGGTGACTTCGCAGGTGAGAGCTGGATGAACTGCTCCATCCCCCTACTGTGGTGGCTAGCTCTACTTATATAGGCCCTGGTCCTCTTCCCAAATATTGAGCGGGAAGGGAGCGAACAACGGCGGGCAAATTTGAAGCGGGACAGCTAGTACAAGCTATCCTGACAAAAGTGGTCTTCGCCTGCGAAAAGCTCAGGTGATGACGCCGTCTTGGGCTCCACGATGACCTCCGTCTTGTCGTCCTTCTGGTCTTGGTCTCGTTGCACCGATATGGCAACCTTTGCCTGATCCCCCGGTACTCCTCGCATGCGCTGGCTTCCTTAGCACCAAAGAGGAAACAAGGACGCTGCGCGCGCTGGTGCCCGTCTGGCGCCCGCCAGGCGTCGATCGTCATGGCTCATGTCACGAGAGCCTCGTGAGGTTTGCCCCGCCTTGATATCTCCGCTCCTCGTGAGCCTGCCTGACTAGGCCACTCCTGAGGAGGTCTTGCGTTGTCCGCCTCGCAAGGGTCTTGGATGCCTTGTTGATGAAGATGGGACGTACGGCCTGCTGGCTTAACCACGCCGCGGGCCGCAGGCAGGCAAGTCTGGGGACCCCCGTTCCCAGAACGCCGATACCTGCCGGGGCTTGCGGGGCCTGAATCACCCCGCCAACCGCGCAAGTATGACCCACGTCGTCAATCAATGCGGTGTCAAGCCGCAAGGTGATTAAGTGGCAACATTGGCCACATGGCAGCCATCTCCTACAGAAGAAACCCACAGGCGACACCCGTCCAGTGACGTGTCAAGAGAACAGATGCAGAGCTGGCGAGATAAGCCCGACATGCCTTGCCGGGCAGCTAGTGATGTGACACTGAGCGGTGCATTTAATGCACCCTGCCAGCCCGCAGAGTTAGGTATGATAGCATTGTTTGCTATCATATCAGTGGTAATGACTATTTTGCCACCGTGGTGACCCCTTAATCTATAAAAGGAGGCCCATGGCATTCGTAGGAGGGGGTTAGAGGGTTGGAAACTTGACAAACCCAAGCCACCATACGCTTGTGGTCACCGTAGCCCTTGCCGGGCAAGTGTACCACGCACCACCACGTTCATTTCCACCATCAATCCACCAAAGCAGGAGTAGGGTCTTACGCCTCGCGGCGGCCCAAACCTGGGTAAATTGCTTGTGTGATCTGTGCCGTGCTCTGGTCTGATCTTTGTGCAACGCAACGTCCCCCGCCGAACCAGCAAGGGGCCACCCGGTCCCATAGGTGGCCGCGGATATCCCGCGACATCTTTGGCGCGCCAGGTAGGGGGCTCGCTTGTGCGAACCTGAAAGCGTGCGCAGCGCATCATCTTCATGGCCATCTTCATCTTCGACAACGCCATCGACCATGGCGCCCAAGAAGAAGACGTCCGGCCCTTCGGCCCAGCCATCTACCTCGAAGGCTCCGCCGCCCGCGGCCTCAGATGCCGCGGGGGATGCGGGGACAAGTGAGGAAGAGCGCTGTTGGGGGCATGGCAGGAGCAGGTGCTGCCATCGCCACTCCCCCTGCGGCCGACACGGGGGCTGAAGGCGTCGGAGGAGAACAACTTCAGCAGCGTTTCGACGGTCAAGCTCCACAAGGTGCGGACAGGAGGGTGACTCCGCTTACATCCCCTCCTCCCACCGGCGGGCGCAGCCACAGCAACGGCGCTTGGTCCGGGATGAGCCACCGTCCTTCGGCCGTCCCCGCCACGGGGTGGTCACGGCACGTGTGTCTCCTCCCGGGCGAGCCGGCCCAACCATTGCGCCCGACGGAGCCGTGGACCCTCGAGCGCCATCATCGCGCAACCCCGCTGCCCAGGTGGCCGCCCCACTGCAGCACGGACGCGCCACCGCCGCCGCAGGCACCGTCAGGAGCTAGGCGACGGTGCGGTCGAGGTCATCAACTTCCATGCCAAGCACAGCAACGGAGGCAATGGCACGGGCCCAGCTACTACTAAGGTTCCCGCCAGCAGCCGAGCAAATGGATGAATGGCGTGCCACCATCCAGAGTCTGCTCGGTTTCACTGAGGCTGGGGGCTCGCGGCGCGCTGGCCCGCCACGACCTCCCCAAGAGACGATGACTGCCCGTACTGCTGGCCGAACAGAGGGGGCAGTCCCCACCGTGCAGTCCCCACCACGGCAGCAGGCACGGGTGCAGCAAGATCAAGATCCCGACGACGTCTCGATGGCCTCTTCCGACCCTCGAGCACGTCCGGGCCAACGGCGAACCCCGAAGGATAGGCAGCGGGGAGATGCGCGCGTCTTCATGGGGCGGCCTCTCGACGACCCCCGCTAGACCGACGGGTGCGGCGGCCTCAACGTCGACGAGCCTGCGTTCGGTGTTGGCGGGTGCCTACCTTTCGAGGTTGGCTGCCCTGCCTTTACATGCGAGCTGCAGCAAGTCCGTTGGCCGTCCGTCTGCACGTTCAAGCCGGAGATACCCGAGAAGTACGACGGGAGACTGAACCCGACAGAGTTCCTGAGCATCTACACCATCGTTGTTCAGGCTGCCGAGGGAAGAGACGAGAAGGTGTTCGCCAACTACTTCCCGTTGGCTCTCAAGTCCAACGTGAGATCCTGGCTCATGCACCTGCCGGAGAACTCCATCTCATCATGGGCAAACCTGTGCCACGAGTTCATCGGTGCCTTCACCGGTGGCCACCAGGAGCCCGGCAGGCCCAGCGACCTACAGCTTCTGCAGCAGAAAAAAGGAGAAACTCTCCGTAAGTATTTACAAAGATTCAGTAAAGTCCATAGGAATATTCCGAATATCCATCCAGCAGCTGTTATATCAGCCTTCCAGTCCAATGTGCGCGACCGCCGCATTCGTTCTAAGATGAATCTGCGGTTGCCCAAGACTGTGAAGGAGTTGTACACACTAGTCGATAAGTGTGCTCGGATGGAGGAAGGGAGGAAGTTGCCCGGGGAGGAGGATTGCATCAATGTTGATTCAGAGGAAGAAGATGAATCAACCAGTCAAAGAAAGGGCAAGAAGCGCAACAAGAAGCCAAGAGATAAGACAGTCATGACTGTGGAAGGTTCTGGCACGCCTAGTACCGGCAAGAAGGCCAAGGCTGAGGCCCCCGGCAAGGAAGTTGCCGAGTGCACTGCCTGCCGGGAAGCCGCTGCCGCGGAGAAAGCCGGGAAAGGTGATGGGCCGTACTGCAAGATCCACTAGACCAAGGGCCACAACCTCCATGAATGTTATCAAGTTGAGCAGCTTGTCAAGAGACAGAGAGCAGAGTATGATAAGCGTGATAAGGAGAAAGGTCAGAATGCTGCTGGCCGAAAGGGCCGAGGCGGTGAAGCAAACCGCCCCGGCAAACCCTTTCGGAACCAAGGAAAACCCGCCAGGGGCCAAGAGAAGGTAACCTGTGATGATTTGAGTGATGGAGGGAATGAAGAGGAGACCAGTGAGTAGGAATTTCAGAGGGCCACTGACGCCCTATGCATTGATGGAGATGCGTCTTTGCACTCCTCCCATTGCCAGCTCAAGCGGTGGACACGAGAGGTCAATGTTGCCGAGCCAGCACTAGAGGCCCGGAAGCCGCTCAAATGGTCCCGCACGCCCATCATCTTTGATGAGGACCACCCTTGCCGCACCACCGCGGTAGGGTGTTTGTCGTTGTTGGTCTCCCCAACAATTCGCAACCTCAAGGTCACAAAGATGTTAGTGGACGGCGGGGCCGGGTTGAATCTGATTTCCCCAGCAGTTATCAACAAGCTTTAGATAGGAGAGGAAGATCTGGAGGTTACCGGCACGTTTCAAGGAGTCAATCCCGGCAGGAGCCGTCCCAAGGGAAAGATTACATTGCCGGTGATGTTTGGGGGAGAGCTGAACTATAGGACTGAGAAGATTGTGTTTGATGTGGTTGAGCTCCCCTTGCCGTATAATGGGATTCTAGGACGACCGGCCTTGGCCAAGTTCATGGCAACATCCCACTATGCATATAACACTTTGAAGATGCCTGGGCCGTTGGGAGTCATCACCATCCCATCAGATGAGAAGGATGCAATTATCTGTGTGGACAGGATGTATCGGGATGCCGTTGCAGCAGAGGCTGCGGCAGCAACAGTCCCCGCCAAGGAAAGCAAAGGAAAGAAGAGGGATTGTAGGACCTCCGGCAAGGAGTCCAGGAAGCGTGCCCCCTCCAAGTGCACGACACCCATTAACGACGTGCCGGAGCGTTCCAACAACAAGAGAGCCAAGGTTGCAGCTCCCCAAGTGAAGAAGGTCCCGAAAGGGCTGGCTGATGTTGATGGTACTTTCACCATCAGCGCCACCCTTGATGACAAATAGGAAAGCGCGCTCGTTGCCTTCCTGCGGGCGAATATTGATGTGTTTGCCTGGCAACCATCTGATATCCCCGGTGTTCCCAGGGAGGTAATCGAGCACCACCTTGCTATCTGCCCACATGCCCGACCCATCAAGCAGAAAGTTAGGAAGCAAGCCTTGGAGCGGCAGCAGTTCATTGCCAAGAAAATCAAGAAGTTAGAGGCAGCTGGATTGGTCAGAGGAGTACTGCACCCTACATGGTTGGCGAACCCAGTGGTAGTTCGGAAGGCGAATGGGAAATGGAGGCTTTGCATTGACTTCACATATCTCAATAAGGCTTGCCCAAAGGACCCATTCCCCTTGCCGCGCATCGATCAGATTGTCGATTCTACTTCAGGGTGTGATCTGCTCTCCTTTTTGGATGCTTACTCCGGATATCACCAGATCTTCATGTCCAAACAAGATGAGGAGAAAACATCATTCATCACTTCAGGTGGTACATACTGTTTTGTCTGCATGCCTTTCAGATTGAAGAGTGCCGCGTCTACTTTTGCAAGAGCAGTCCAGATTGATTTTGAGCCATAACTACACAGAAACATAGAAGCCTACTAGCAAGATGCCCGTGCTACGCTACGGGATAAGAAATGATCAGGTGGACGTATAGTCAGGAGCTGGTATATGCTACTAATGCAATAAAAATGTACCAAGCACTAATCAAAGTGACAATATATTATTGATAGGTACACATCAAGCACAGTCAAACATATGGTTTCCAATCGATAAACCTCTTCATCCAAGCCAAACTTTTGCTTCTTCATCTTTGCCTCACGGGAAGACTTGTTCTCCATGCTCATCTCATTGCTCGCTCTATCCTATATCGAGGTGGTGACAGAGATCATGCAACAATAAGAAAATCCGTCCACATACATGTGACAACTGAGATAGGCACTAACCAGCTTAATTTTCTAGTTTCTCTTCCTATCCTTGTCTGCTTAATTTTCTACTTTCGGCAATAGATTGATTATTTGCTCGGACCATAGCCAAGTCATCGAAGTCATGAATATCGGCTTGCACTGGTGGGCAGTGCTGCAGCAGTGGCCAATGATAGTTATTTCTTGTCTTCGGAGTTTACCAAAGTGGTGTTTGAACATGAGTATCGAGAGGCGGATGCTATTGCCCATGAACTGGTCTGTCTTCCACGTTTAATGAAGCTACTTCTTGGATTGAAGTACCACCACCATCAATTCTATCTCTTTTAGGAACACTATAATGATGTATACGAATGAATAAAGAGGTGTTTTTTATTTTAAAAAAACAAGGGACCTAGTAATGTGTCCTTTTGGGGAACAAAAGAAGAAAGGGTAAAAAAACCAGAAGGTGAGCCTTACCAATCTAATGCACAAAATAGAGTGGTACAAATTAAAATCAGGTCTTTATTGTGCACTGCATTACCAATGAAAAATATCACATGATTTTGTTTCTTAAAACCAATAGTCTCATGAAACATACATGCCTCGACACGAGAAACGCGTCGTCATGAAGTTGCGTCACAGAAAATTAACAGTCTAATCAATTATTATTAAGCTGACACACAAGAATATGACAGCAGTAACATGACATATATCTCCCCCGCCACAAATTAAGTAGAGTATCAAAGACTATCTCCCATCACTATAAAAAATCATAGTATCCAACTTTTCTACAAAGCAGTGCGTCCCCAAGCGCAGGAAATCGGACAAACTTTCAGGCTCTACTTCACCCTCTCAGTGCACCACATACCTCCACTCCACTCACCACACCCTCTCAGTGCATCAGATAGGTGCCTTGGTATATGTTACATCTTAGAAATAAATGGTCAACGTACATCAAGAAACTGGAGGCAATGGTCCTGGCAGGAAACCTTTGCTGTATATATATATCATTGGATTACTACTTAGTTGAACAAACTTTCACCCGCTTCTTACATTAGATAAAGCAGGGATTGACTGTAACACGATGAAAACCAAAGTCACCTACTGCCTGCTATTGCTTGCTACTTGAGCAAAACATAAAAAATAATGTTCTGACTATATTCTTAGGGAACTCTGCACTTAGTAAGATCAGGATCTCCTGACTATATTTTAACATACTTCAGTTTATCTTTAAAAAAACCATGCTGACGCTGATGCTTATTATAATTACCTTCCTTGGTGAAAAATATTTTCTGTAAAAAAATACCAACTGGCTTAAAAGATCAAGCATAATCATTTTAGGCTAGTTCTTATGATACGAGGTGCTGGAATGATTACATGTGGATCTTAATCTGACAAATATGACTACTGATAAATAAAAAATATCATCCTCACCTATGCCATGAATTAGTTATTGTGCAAACAGTTGCCGCCATAGTCATCCTTGCAGCAGTAACTGCGGCACAACACCTTGCAGGTTCCTACATTCCCGATGCTCGCCCATCTTTGTGTCACTATCATGCACCTCGCCCTTGCTGCCACAACCCTGAAATTCAGAAATAGCTGAGCCCAACAATGCAAATTTCTGTCAGAAAATTCAGAAGTACAAAACCCCTACAAAAATCAAAATTGACCTGACACCTATGCAGTAGTTTACAGTAACCAAATCAGACATATGAAGAATGCTCAAAGGTTGGCACTAACCCTGACCAAAAGATTAGCTTTGCATAAGTAAACCACCCTGCAAAATTTTGCCACTTGAACCTTCCAGTCATACAAATAATTTCACTACTCTTTAAAAGGTGGCTAACTCCATTCGGTCAGCTTGAAATCCAACAGATAACTAAGTACTTGGTCGGTTTCTCTATGAGATGAAACATTAAGCCTCATGGCCATCACCACATGTGCGTAAAGGAAGAAATAATTTATAGTTTTACCTCATAGCTAGAATGCACAATAGTTATGCACATATAAATGTCTAAAGTATGAAGGAATGATGATATGCATTGACAACCACATTGCAAAGATAATACTTTCATGCAAGTTAAACTATCCTGCAAACCAGCCACCAAATCACTTCAGTATGAACACAAAAATGACCAAACAACACATTAATTAAGTGAAAGCAATGATCTCACATTCGGTGGCTGTAACATTTTGGCATAATACCTGCATGCTTTTTCCCCCCAAAAAATGGAGGGTTAGCAAAAAAGATTAAAACCTTAAAGTTTAAAAAGGATTTCACAAGAGCCTATTACAACAAGCAGAGGCCTAATAATAAGCTTCACAACTTGCAGATGGCAATGGGAAAAGAAAACACACTGATAACATGTTCAAAACCGTGAAATATGAAGCATGTTCCACTTCTTATGCAGTAGGTGGGCCGACACCATGGATGAGCAGAGCACAGCCAGCGGGATACCTGCGGAGGTCAGTGTCGGAGGAGACGGCGATGAGGAAGTGGAGGTGGTGGGAGTGGGAAGTACGGCTGCTGGATCAATAAAGGGTGGAGGTAGGAGAGGCGTTGTGGCACTAACGGCGCCGGCGGCGTACTTTGGTGGCTGGTAACAAAGGAGATGGGGAGGAGTGGAGGGGATGACGAGGAGCACGGGGAAGTGGTGGTGATCGGAGTGCTCAAACTGCGGTGAGGAGGAGGCAGGAGAGGCGTCCGTAGACGGACGACATCGACGGCGTGCTTGCCGAGGTCGGCGTTGGAGGAGACGGGCAAGAAGGGCAGAGAGGACGTTGAGGTGGAGGTGCGTCATGGTGGTGGGCGGTGGGGCTGAGAAGCGTGAGAGGCGCAGGAGGTGGACGGCGCCAGCAGCAGCCGCCTCGCGCCCCCGCCAGATCGATTCCAGTGATGTCCGTCGGTGATTCGATTTGTTTCCAGATGGTTCCAGGAGTTGGGAGAGAGAAGCCTGAACAGGAAAGATGTGGTTGAGGGGTTATGTGCAAATGAGCAGCAGACTGATTTGTGTGCGTTAGATGCCGATCCGACGATCCTAAACGATGGATGGCAGACACACCATCATCACCAACTCAGAATTTTATAGGAGTAGAGATATGGATGACATTGTGGTCAAGACCAAGGATAAGGCCACCCTTATCCAGTATTTGGAGGAGACATTTGCTAATTTGCACAAGGTCAACCTGAAGCTTAACCTGGAGAAGTGCGGATTTGGTGTTCCCTCCGGCAAGCTACTTGGATTCTTTGTGTCCCACCGGGGGATTGAAGCCAACCCCGACAAGATCAAGGCCATTGAGCAGATCCAAGCGCCAAGGACAGTCAAGGATGTAAGGCGTTTGACGGGATGCGTTGCCGCGCTGAGCAGATTCATCTCCAAATCCGCCGAGCGCGCCCTGCCATTTTTCAAAATTTAAGGAGGGCAGGACCAATGAAATGGACCCTAGAAGCAGATATAGCCTTGCAAGAATTGAAGGCTTACCTATCATCTGTGCTCACCTTGGTTGCGCCCAAACCCAGAGAGCTGTTGTTGCTCTACTTGGCGGCAACCAACCAAGTGGTCAGTGCAGCTTTGGTAGCACAGCGGGAAGCAGAAGATGCGGAAAGTGGCCAGATCACGGCAGAGTCAGCAGAGAAACATGACAGCAGTAAGCACGGCAACGAGAGCAGCCCCAAGGACGCGGCAAGGAAGAAAGTGGTGCAACGCCCAGTTTACTTCGTCAGCTCCTTGTTACAAGGAGCTAGGTCGAGGTACTCTGGTGTGCAGAAGTTGATCTTTGGCCTCATCATGGCCTCAAGGAAACTGCGCCACTACTTCTAAGCCCATGAGATCACGGTTGTTACTCGTTTTCCTTTGCAGAGGATACTCCGAAACCCTGAGGCTACTGGCAGAATAGTGGAGCGGGCTTTGTAGTTATCCAGCTTTGGTTTGCAGTTTGAGAGCACTTCAACCATTCAAAGCAGGGCGCTGGCAGGGTTGTTGCAGAATGGACGCCAACCCCTGACGAGGAAGCAACAGAAATAGTTCTCCCCGGCAAGGAATCCCCCCAAGAATGGATTATGTATTTTGATGGTGCTTTTTCCCTACAAGGTGCAGGAGCTGGTGTGCTTCTTGTTGCCCCCTCCGGGGAGCACCTGAAGTATGTCATCCAAATGCACTTTGCCCGGGAAGAAGCCACCAACAATACAACTGAGTATGAAGGGCTCCTTGCCGGGCTCAGGATTGCAGCAGAGTTGGGAATTAAGAAGTTGATCATTCGAGGAGATTCACAATTAGTGGTGAGACAAGTCAACAAAGATTACCAAAGACCATTGATGGAAGCATACATTGAGGAAGTAAGGAGGTTAGAGGAGCGCTTTGACAGGTTGCAAATAGAGCTCGTACCCCGTGCGGAAAAGAGCATAGCTGATCACCTGTCAAAGTGTGCTGCGTAGAAGCTTCCTGTGGAACCAAGAACTTTTGTTCTCCACCTCTCTCAACCCTCCGTATCACCAACCACAATGGCCCAAAAAAGGAGAAAGTTGGACTACGGTAAGCCTCTCCCGATCGAGCCATCCGCTCCCGGCAGAGACCCTGCCGGAAACAACTCCTCACAGCCTGCCGGACCACCCCCTCCAGCCGGGCCTATAGACCCGCGGACGAGGCTGGTGCTCCCGCAGTCGAGGAGGTGCCACTATTCCTTGTTGCCGAGCCTCAGGCTCCAACTTGGGCAAGGCACATCGTCCGCTTCCTCCAAACCGGAGAACTCCCCGGCGATCCAGATGAAGCTGAGAAAGTAGCCTGGAGGGCCAGTATGTATCAGTTTGTCGATGACACTCTGTACAGAAGGAGGCCCAATGGTGTGAAATTGAAGTGTGTCTGCCGGGAGGACGGAAAGGAACTGCTGACTAAGATTCACAAAGGAATGTGCGACTCACACATTGGATCAAGGGCATTAGTTGGGAAAGCATTCCGGCAAGGATTCTATTGGCCCACAGCCCTCCAAGACGCAGTTGAGCTCGTCACGACATGTGAAGCCTGTGAGTTCCGTTCCAAGAAAACACACCTGCCTGCCCAAGATCTTCAGACAATCCCTCTATCATGGCCATTTTCGGTCTGGGGGCTCGATATCCTCGGCCCCTTCCCCCGAGCAATCGGGGGCTTTGAATTCTTGTTTGTCGTCGTCGACAAGTTTACAAAGTGGCCAGAAGTGACTGCCGTGAGGAAGGTGACTGCTCAGTCAGCTATCAAGTTCTTGAAAGAATTGGTGTGTTGTTTCGGAGTTCCGGCAAGGATCATCACTGACAACGACACCCAATTCACGAGCCACGCCTTCATGCAATATGTTCAAAACCTAGGATGCAAGATCTCATTTGCCTCCGTGGCACATCCCCGGAGCAATGGACAAGCTGAGAGGGCGAACGCTGAAGTGCTTCGTGGACTCAAGACAAGGACTTTTGATACGCTGCAGAAGCACGACAGGCGGTGGATCGAGGAGCTGCCGGTAGTTCTCTAGTCCCTCAGAACAACACCTAATCGAGCTACCGGGCAGACTCCCTTCTCCCCGGTCTACGGGGTAGAAGTCGTTATCCCCACAGAACTCATTTACGGGTCTCCCCGGGTGCTTGCCTATGATGAAGTAGCGCAAGATCAGCACCGGCGTGACGACGTTGTGCTACTCGAGGAGAACCGTCTCCGGGCCGCTATGCGTGCTGCACGCTATCAGCAAGCCCTGCGTCGCTATCACAGCCGCAGGGTTCGTGCCTGAAGTTTGAGGAAGGTGACCTTGTCCTTAGGCGCGTTCAGTCCGTCAAGGGTACACACAAGTTATCACCGAAGTGGGAAGGCCCTTACCAGGTAGTACGAGTCTCCAGACCCGACGCAGTACGCCTGGAGACCGGAGATGGTACACCGTTGCAAAACTCATGGAACATTGAGCATCTCTGTAAGTTCTACCCGTAAGGCGCAGAGGCTGCCAGGCCCGACAGCCACCCATTGTACATGGCATTGCCGAAGTTGCATGTAACCCCTTGTACAAGCCGGGGCGATGACCCCGTGCAAGAGAAAATAAAGAAGCGTTGTAGGGGGGCCCCAACTAAGATTGCATGCATGCACAAGCACACCTAGATCATTGCATAAGCACTTCATGAGCATTTGCATATGCATATAGATAGGATTGCATCCTGGATTCATTCTCATCTACATGGAGTTGCAGGTTCTTGCCGTAAACCTGGCTTTGACAAAGGACAAGAAGATTGCATGGCACGGCGATCCCCGGCAAGCCAAACAGATAAGTTCACCTCTTGTCCATTAGTATTCTGTAAAGCTACAACTTTGCATGAGAAAACCTCGCCTCCCTCTTTGAAACTTAGGTGCTCCCATCCATGACTCGAACGCTACTTCCGTCAGGGTGGT